>NC_056626.2:108171044-108326044 GCF_002870075.4 Lactuca sativa
ACTAGCCTCCCATCCGCAATCCTCAATGTAGTCGGCGTGGGAACCCGTGCCGTCTTAGTGGAAAGCAATGGGCAGTTGGCCTTCAAGTGGCCAACTTGATCACAGTGATAACATATCCTCATACTCGGAACCGGGGCGGCCTGGCGACAATCCTTCGCATAATGCCCTTCTTTGCCACACCTGTGGCTAGAGGTGGCAATCATGTCATGTCGTCTCGGGTTCGTGTTGTGTCGAAACACTAAACGGGTTGAAAGTGCTTGACCTTAACCCGACCTATTTATTTTTGTGTTGAGTTCGTGTCGTGTTTCGGGTTAGGGCTATACCTTGAAATATGTTGTGTCATGTGAGGTTAAAAGATTGAGCATGTTGAAAGAGTAGGAGTTGGGTAGGCGGAAAGGAAAAACTAATAGTTTGGAGGCAGAATAGATGAAGTCATAGCAAGTTCAGATGACAAAATTAAAAGAGTGGGATTTGGGAAGGCGGATGACAAGGTCATGAGGATGTGAGAGTGGTGAAAGAGACTGGGTAGTTTGGGAGAGAATGGAAAAACTGAAATGAAGTCTTGATCTGGACAGCTAAGTCATTTCAACATTGAAAAACAATTCAATTCGAAGGTTTTCTTTTACTTATGGTTTTGGTTTTGTATCTTTCTAGTTTATTTAAATAATTCAAAAAACTTGCATATAAATAAACGGGTCATTTTCGAGTCATATTCGAGTTGAAATTCTCAACCCTAACCTTACCCATTTAATTTTTGTGTCGTCTCGTGTCAACCCGTTTGTTTAAACGGGTTGAAATGTATTACCTAAACCCATTTATTTCGTTTCGGGTTCGTGTCGGGTTTCGTGTCGTGTTAATTTTTGCCACCTCTACCTGTGGCACCCACTACCAGCTCGACAAACCCCAGAATGACCCCTGCCGCACTTTCCACAAGTGCGGCTCTGCTGAACCCCGGTCCTAGAATCGGCAGTCTTAGACCACTTAGGCGCCGACTGCGACTGAGCTGAGGCCTGCCGCTGCTCCCTCAACTACAACTTAATCTCTAACTTACGCTGCCTAGCGGCCTCCTGTAACTCCAGAAGAGTATCACATCGTTGGGTAGACACAAACTGACAGATGTCAGTCTTGAGCATGCTCAGATAACGGGTCATCTGAGCCTACTCGGAAGCAAACTCTGGGCAGAACATCGCCCTCTCTATGAACATGCGGGTGATCTCCCTCACCGACTCCCCATCCTGTCTCAAACTCAAAAACTCTTGTGACAAACGTTACCGCGCAACCCTTGGAATGTATTGGGCGTGGAACATATTCCTGAACTGCTCCCAAGTAACAACAGCTCTCTGATCATCAGTGTACGACCCAGTCGTCAATCTCCACCAGTCCTTGGCCCCAGAATTTACCAGGTTCAGAGCACACCTGACCTTCTGGTCAGTAGGACACGAGCAGGTAAAGAAACACCCCTCCACATCTGAAACCCACCTCATAGCCTTGATGGGGTCCTGATTCCCATCAAAAGTAGGGGGCTTCATGTTATCGAAGTCCCTATACTGGAAGCCCCGAGTGGCTCCTGCTCCTCCCTCTACCGTTGTTATAGCCGATGCAACTACAACGACAACCGTCTCTGTAAGGGTTGCATATCGCTTGTCGAAGTACTCGACTATGGCGGTCTTAATAGACCCAAACATCTTTGATAGCTATGCCCGGAACAAAGTGGCAACCTCATCATGCAGGATCTTTCGAATCTTGGCGTCTAACTCATCTGTACCCATCTGCACCACAGACTCAGGTGTTGCTGTCCCCTCCTAGCCTCCGTCTCCTGGTCCTGATCCTGAACCGGATCCAGTCACAAAGCGTCTCATCATCACCATTCTGAAACATACCAAAAGATATCATATAGTACACATAAATAACTGGGAACCAATTCCCGACTAAACCCTAGGGGTTGTGACTTCCTTGCTAAGCGTATGGGTCTTGTGATTTCAGTAGTACGGGTCCATACTACCTTCCACACCTACCCATATTTGTCTCAAGTATCACCACAACACCCTAACAATACACATGCACCTGGTGGTCGCTCAACCTCAACCCTAGAGGAAGGCTAACTATCTCACAACTAGCCTTCCGGCCTCACACAACCCACTCATCCATGAAACTTCCACCAACCATGCAACACTAGTGTATGCTAGCCATGAATAATGTTGGATGTTGAGTTAATAAACTCTTAGATCGATTAGATCTTCAACAGGTTAATCAGAAAAACAAACAAACAAGCACAGAAAACACAAGATGGAATCAAATGATGCTTAATGATTCAAATGTAGTCATGCCTCAACAGATCTCGATGAAGAACTTCCACTGTAGAGGCGAGCTAGGGTTTGTAGTACAATCAATGAGAATTATTATCAAAAACGCACTAACTAAGGATGCATGCATGCACCTTAAATACTAAACCCTAATGAAATAATCATGGTTGGACAACAAAATCTAAGGACCGAGCGCAAGACGCAACACTTCTAGACCCAACAATCTCCCCCTTTGCGTCAATTTGGGGCGAGACTTCACTTCGGTGGAGGTTGAGCAGTTCGCTTCACAGCCTTGAACAGTCTTGGAATAATGGTAAGAAGAGTCTGTCTAAAAGCCATATACCATCGAAGCATTTCAGAGAATAGTTTCTTGTCAGCTTCACTATTTTGATCACAACCATGAACAAGCTCCAAAATGTGCTCCAAGCAGGCAGTAGAGAATAGATGTTTGTCAGCCAAAGAAAATAGGCACCTCTGAACTTCAACTCTAAGAAACAAGACAGCGTGGGATAGTGGATCAATCTTTCCCTTCACCATCAGCTTAGTATCTCCTGCCTTCCCTAATGGCTTGATAGTGGGTCTCTTGTAAGTAGCAGCAGCAACCTCTTGATCCATCTTTGCCACTTCATGAATGTGACACACTAGCATACGCTTGATGTGATCAATGATTGGCTCATAATCATTTTCATTGGAGAGTAGAATGTTAATCAGGAGAATCCAATCATGTGGATTCAGATTGGGCAAGTCAGCAAGTGAAATTGTATGGACCGAACCTTTAGATCCTCGAGTCACCTTGAACTTGACATTAATGAACTTGCCAGCTACAGTAGGCTTCATCACCTTGATAGTTGTAATCTTTTTGTTACTCCAGGTTAGGTACTGAGGCTGAGAGAATTTATGATAATATTCCAGTAAGTCCTGATCAACCTTCGGGTCTGGAGAGGGAACTGCAACTGTAGGCTCAAAACAGTGAAAGATGAAAGCCTTGCGAGTGATTGGCATATCAAATTGAGAATATTTAAAATTTTCGACATTGAAAGAGAGAACAGGCTCTAGCCAATGTGAACTTGGAGCTTTAATAACCTCCTTTCGAAGCCTTTCCAGCGTCCATAGAGGAAATTTCAATTTTCTCTGATTAAGCAACATATTTGCTTCTCTGTCCTCTTTCTCCTTGTTGAATGCTTCAGTAACCTTTTGGTTAATCTCTTGAGTAGAAGGCTTGGATTTGAAAATACTCATTATAGGGATCGTATCTTCAAAATCATCATCATCATTAGCAATCCCTTTACCCTTATCTTGCACACCCGAACCCAAAGCATCTTTCCCTTTCGGTTCGACAACCACTTTCGGCTTTTGAGGTTTCGGTGGTTGGGATGAGATCTTTGCTTGTTCTCCCCTTTGTTGTGGAGGGACAACGGACTCCGAAACACCCTCTATTCTGATTAAAATGTCAAGAGCAGGTCGTAGCTTCTCAGCTAAATGTCGTCTGACTAAAATGGTAAGAACCGGATTGTGGGCTTCAAGAAGATGGAGAAGAATGGAGCGAACATCTCCAACAGAGCTCTTTACCACAAACCGCTCCGAACGCAAATCATCAAGTTCCTTGTTCACTTGATTAAGCTTCAAAATCTGGGTCTTTAGTTGAGTAGTCTTCAGAGCTATCTCATCCATGATTTTGCTCTCCAAGGCGAGATCCGATTGAAGTTGATCCAGTCGTGCAAAGACGGACGCCTGATGTTGGACGTGATCAGTAGTGAGGTTCTTGCGAAACACCTCAAAGATTTCATTTTCCTTTTGAAGAGATTGAGTGAGGGTCTTAACCGAGGCATTAACCGTGTTAGCATTTTGCGTGGCAGCACCCTGTAAATACTCAAGAAAAATATTTGCATTAGAAATTAGTTTATCGACTTTTTCGGTCGCATCCGTGCAGACTTTCGTTGAAGCATCAATTGCAGAAGTGGCTTTGGAAATTGATGCATCATGTTCCTTAACCAATGTGGCCAACATGCCTGTAACAGTATATTCAGAAAGAGAACCCTGAGTAGAGGAGGAAGCCATAATTTTGTCTAGCTTCTCATTCAGCTCCTTGAGATGGCGTTTGGTGACAAGGGCATCTTCATCATCATCACTTTGCACCCTGTAAGGACTATAGTAGAATGTATCAAAATAAATATTCTCCCCACCAAGGACATTATTGGTTTCAGTGGATTGGGTAAGAGACGGAGGTTTGGTAGTAGCATGTGTTTCGGGTGCTGAAGTACGTACCCCCGTATCAGATACATTGGTTTTCACTCCAGTGGTGGTAGTGGTTGTAGCTTCTAAAAAGATGGGAGTGGGAATGGGAATGGTTGATAAGGGTTGAGATGTAACGATAGGGGAAATAGGGGGGGGGGGAGGAAGGAAACAGGAACGGAAACAAGTGGAGGAGAAGGTGCTTGAGAAGGAACAGTTACCTCTGGTGTAGGCGAACGTGGTGGGGTGCCACCACGAACCACTTCTTCATCATCTGAGCTTTCGGTCTCAGATTCACTTGAAAGTTAGGGTTGATGACCAGAAGGTACATACTCAGAGTCTAAGTCGCTTGAAGATTGAATAATAAGCTTTCTAGCAGGTTTCTTGGTCTTCTTCTGCTTGGGCTGTGAAGGAGTAGCCTTCTCTGCCTTTCGCTTCTTTGGAGATTGAACTTTTGAGACTCTACCTCCTTTTTCTCCCTTTTTGGCTTCTTGCTTCTTGCCCCATTTTGCAGGTTTGTCTGCTTCTTCAATAGACTTTACATTTCTAGGGTTAGTTCCTTTGGACCAAAAGAGGGAAGTTTCTTGTACTCCTGAATGAGCTTGCTTGCAGGAGACACACACGTATACATTGACTATGGGATGGAGCCAACAAAGTGAAATTTGGAGGGATGAGTAACAATGATGTTTGTTGTATGAAATGTAGCAATAGAGGAAAGAAGAGAATCTACCATAATAGGAACATGAAAACGATCCATTATGGATTGAGTGATGATGGTCCAAAACCTGTCACATGAAATTTCAGCATGGCGTGAAGCTGATGATAAACTTTGGATGATCTGAAGCCATAGAACCAAACCATAATCAAGATTGATTCCATGGTACAACCCATAAAGCAAAGTCATGAAAGACTTGCTGGCACCATCTGATCCTGCACTCCTCTCTGAAAGCCCTTTGAATTGGAGAGTGAATAATCCATTCCATTGAGGAGGAAGAGATGATTTCTTGAACCTTGTCACAGTGGTTAGGGTTTCAGTATACCTCATATTGTAAAACATCATGAAAAGCTGACCGGTGGAGATTGAATCAGGATTCACCATCGATTCATCATATGTGAGCCCTAGCAATGAGCAAAATCTGTTCTTGGAGATAGAGGCCTTCTAGTTGAGGATATCAAATTAAATATTGTCTGCACCCTTGTCGTAAGTAGCAGTGGAGTACAGTTGTGAGAGACATGACATTGGAACAACTTCCACCGTCGATAAATCCTTGATGAGTGGCGAATATTTGAGACATTCAACCACTTGATACATGTAAGTATCGTAGAGGAATGGTGAGAGGTCGATCAGCAAGTTCTCGTTTAGCTTGATAGTGAGAAGAGTGGAGCGTGTAGAAGTTTCTTGAACATACGAAGACTCTGCAATTATTGTAGCTTGAGGAAGACGAAGATGAATATAGAGAATTGAATCGCTAGAAATCGCCTTTTTGCTTGAGAGAGAAGAAGTGTGGTAAAGATCAAGATGAAGGTACCAAAAACCCTTATATACGATTTTGTGGAGAGAGAAAAAAATCAAGGGTAATGATTCCTTTAATTTAGGAAACATCGCCTAAAAAGGCGTGATTAGACAACTGGAAATGTCATTCCTTCAAATTCCAATCGATTAAGCTTCCTGCTGACTCATCTCTTCAATTTTCTAATATAAGCATTATCTCCATAAACCAAAGGCTTATTGCAAATGTCATTCCTTCGCTTGAAAATAACTGCAATACATCGTTAGGAATCGAAACTATATATTTATGAATAGCTTGTGAACAATCGAACTAGACTTTTGGAAAATCCAAGATTTCCGTGCAAGAGAGTGTCAAAGATAAGGAAATAAATCAAACTATTTGAGGGATTTTGTGATGTCATAAAATACATAAAGCAGTAGATCCCGGGCACGAATCGCTTTCTTCAAAATCTAAATAGACTTCAAAGTGCTTGTATGGATTCCTGTTGAATTACGATCAAGTACTTGCTAAGAAGCATTGGAAGGCATCTTTTATATGTAAGGATTTTGGGTGGCTTTCGCTTCAATCCAGGTTTCGTTACTTGACATAAGACCAAAAGAGGAACGAAGTACTTGTGAGACCAACGTGGTCTGTTAAACAAGTAGGATTGGTACATTTTCAGTGACTTGTTGATAATAGGTAGTAAGAAATCTGAACGAAAAATTAAAACTGGACCCTTTGGGAAGAAAAGTCTTGGTGATAGACATTTTCATAAGGATCTCTCACAAGAATAGGAGATTTCAAGGTACATCCACAAAAGTGGTTTCGTTAATTCAAGGTGAAATCTAGAACATTGATATGTTCACCGTTAATGCATTATAGGTGTTGAATTTTGGGTTTCACTTAGCACGTAGTAACACGAAACCGAGATCATAAACACAGAAGTTGTGTAACCATAAACCTCAGTGGTAGAGATGAGAGTCTCAAGGGTTACAATTATGAAATGAATGATTTATGGAGAATAAGATTAAGGGAGATAAAGAACGAATGTACCTCTGCTATAAAATAGGACGAAGCAGAAAAACTCTTAACTCATGTTAGAGTAGAGTTAGGTAGCTCATGATAAGAGTGAATTTGTCAGCCTAATTGGGAAGACATGATTGGTATTTATCAAGTCATTAAGGCTTCACTCAAAATCGTTAGAGGCTTGGGTCAACATACAACAACATGCTTCTAGGGACACTTAGCTAAATATAAAGATAAAGAATTATACCTGTCCCAGCTCCATCATTAAGAAAGTTCCTTATACATTGATTCGATAAAGACTGAATAATTTAAAATAAAGAAAACTCTTTTTGAATTATGGTTTGCATTTTATGAAGAGAAATAAAAACAGAAATGAAAAATATTTTTGGATTTTAAAATATCTTCTAAAAAAACAAAAATAAAAACAAAAATTTTGGATTTTATGAAAATAAAAGGAAAAACATACAATAAATTATAAGAAAAGAGTGTACACATGCTATACAACTGAAACCGTCACTTGAAAATAAAGAAGCGAACCGAGTCCAATAAGACGAACCCGAAATGGACGAGCGTTCGGTTCATTTTGGTTCCCAAAAGAACCGAACTCGAAATGGACCGAGTGTTCGCTCTATTTCGCTTCCAACTTTTATTGAGGCGAAAGTGACTTTGGTACAGATTCAGCTTCCATCATTCCTAAGCCTTGTAGGATTTTATTAAAGTTGGCTTCAGGCAAGCGGCTTTAGTAAAGATGTCAGCCAATTGATCAGTGGTTCTCACAAAATGAATTTCTACATTACCGTCTTCCACATGATCTTTGATGAAGTGATACCTCAGTGCTATGTGTTTCGTCTTCGAGTGTTGCACTGGGTTATGACAAATCCTAATTGCACTCTCTGAGTCACAATATAGTGGAATTTTCTTCATGTTTAGGCCATAGTCTCTAAATTGACTTTGTATCCAAATGACATGAGATGTGCACGATGCTGCAACTATGTATTCAGCTTTGGCAGTTGAGAGTGAGACACAAGTTTGCTTCTTTGACTGCCAGCTAACTAGTTTACCATCTAGAAATTGGCATCCTCCAGTGGTACTCTTTCGGTCCAGTCCATATCCTCCAAGATCAGCATCTGAGAATGCTTGGACAAAGAACCCTGACTTGGCTGGGTACCATAGGCCGAGCGAAGAGGTTCGCTTCAGGTATCAAAAGATATTTTTCACAGCTAGTAGGTGAGGTTCACATGGATTGGCTTGAAACCTGGCACAATAGTAAACAGTAAACATTATGTTTGGTTGACTTGCTGTTAGATACATTAACGATCCTATCATTTGACGATAAAGGGTCATGTCAGCAACCGGTTTGTCTAGAGAAGGTGTTAACTTTGTGCCAAACGCCATAGGAACCTTCACTTTTGAATCTCCCAACATTCCAAACTTGGCAAGCAAGGTCTTTGTGTAAGCCTCTTGATTGATGAAAATGCCTTCAGGTCCCTGTCTAATATTCAAGACAAGGAAAAATTAATCGGACCCATTGAGCTCATTTCAAATTTAGTCTCCATCAACTTCCTAAATTTAGCAATTAAGCTAGGATTTGTGGAGCCGAAGATGATATCAGCTACGTAAATTTGAACTATCATAAGGTGGTCACCCTCTTTCTTTCAAAAGAAGGTTGGGTCAACCGAACCTTGTTTAAACTTGGACATTTTAAGAAATCTAGTTAGAGTTTCATACCATGCCCTCGGTGCTTGCTTGAGACCATAGACTGCCTTGTCCAGAATGTAGTAGTGACTTGGATACTTCTCGTTCATGAAACTCGGTGGTTGCTCTACATATATCGTCTCTTCCAGTTCTCCATTTAAGAAGGCACACTTCACATCCATTTTGTATACTTCAAAGCTCTTGTGTGCAGCATAGGCAAGAAAAATACGAACTGACTCCAGTCTTGCTACGGGAGCGAAGGTCTCTTCGTAATCAATGCTTTTTTCTTGACAATAACCTTTCACAACCAATCTTTCCTTGTTGCGAATTATGTTTCCTTCCTTATCCATCTTGTTCCTGAAAACCCAATTAAGTCCAATCATAGAAGCATCCTTTGGTGTTGGAATCAGTCTCCACACTTTGTTTCACTCGAACTCATTGAGTTCGTCCTACATGGCATGTACCCAATCAGAATGATCGAGTGCAGTGTTGATCGTCTTCGGTTTAAATCTGGTGATGAACGAATTAAACATGCTAAATTCCACTTTAGAGAATAGTGCAGATTGTTTCGCTTTCAGTTGAGAACGTGTGAGAACTTTTTCTGATGGTTTACCAATAATTTGTGTCTGAGGATGATCTTTGGTCCATTTAGTGAGTAGTGGGTAATTAGGATCATAAGAGGGATCCAGTTCAACATCCACTTCTTCTTTGAGTTCTGATTGAATATCATCATCGTTTAAATTTGCACTCTCCCCCTCGAACGATGATACTTCCTCCGGTTCAGGCTCATAATTCTTTACCTGAACTTGGCTATCGGTTGGTGTTGATGACAATGGACTCTCCTCCTGGAATGATGAATCTTGGTTATTTGGAGGAGACAGACCCTCCCCCTGAACATAAGAACTATCTCTGGAAGGTTCGCTTGAGTTAGACTGTTCGGTTGCTTGTGGTTGTTCATCTGCCAATTTCTTTGCAACGTCATCGATTATCTTATTCAGGTTCTCGACCTTATTATCTGCAGCTTTTGATTAAGAATGAATAGCCTTTTCTGGTTCATAGAACAGCTGTATGTATTGCTCAAATAGGTTTGAGATTGGTATCGTAGCCTGACCAGATTTAGGAAAAATCTCCTCCGCAGAACCTTCGGTTGTCTTTAGTTTCTTAATGTAGTTATCATCAAAGGTGACATAGTAAGTCTCTTCGATTTTATTTGAATGCTTGTTCAAGACTCGATATGCTTTGGAGTTTAATGAGTAACCCATAAAGATTCCTTCATCTGCTTTGACGTCAAACTTGTTTCGGTGCTCTTTTGAATTAAAGATGAAACATCTAGAACCGAACACATGGAAAAACTTTACATTAGGCTTTTGGTTGTTCAAGATCTCATATGGAGTGATGGAAAAATCTTTGTTGAGATAGGATCTATTCTGTGTGTTGCAAGCAGCAGCAATGACATCTGCCCAGAAATACAAAGGTAGAGAAGTGAAGTTGAGCATAGTTCAGGTTGCTTCACATAGAGATCAGTTTTGCCTTTCAACAATTCCATTTTGTTGTGGAGTATACGGAGCCAAGAAGTTGTGAGTTGTCCCCTTTTCTGCAAGAAAATCTTCAAATTCTTTGTTCTTGAACTCCAACCCATTGTCGCTTCTGATGTTTCGAACTACCTTTTGCAGTTGAACTTCTATGTGCTTGATAAAGAGTCTAAGCTTCAGAGTAGCCTCTGATTTCTGCCTTAAAAAGAACACCCAGGTAAATCGAGAGAAATCATCCACTATAACGAGTATATACCTGTTACCACCAATACTCTCGATTGAAGATGGACCACATAGATCAACGTGAAGTAATTCTAGTGGTTCAATAATTTTTGTATTGAATCGAGTAGGGTGACTTTGTCGACTTTGTTTTCCCATTTTACAAGTAGCACACAAGTGTTCTTTATCAAACTTGAGAACTGGAAGACCTCGAACATGATCCCCAAGCACTAGTTTGTTGATTTTTTTGAAGTTGAGATGGGAGAGTCTTCGGTGCCAAAGCCAACTTTTGTCTGAGTGAGCCTTTGTAAGCTAGCAGACTGCTGGTTTTCCTCGTATGGGATTGAGATTCAAGGGGTACATCTCTCATTTTCGATTCGATTTCAGAAAAATATTGTTTGTCTTCTTTTCAATAATCTCTGAGCCATCATCATCGAATGAAACCTTTAACTCGATACCGACCACCAGTTGAGAAACACTGATGAGGTTGTGTTGTAGACCTTCAACGTACGCCACTTTTTGTATTGAGAAATCACCACTGGTAATCATGCCATAGCCTTTGATTGTGCCAAAAGAATTATTACCATACTTGACACATCCACCATCTTAAAGGGACTGAAATTTCCTCAGCTCCTCCTTTCTTCCTGTCATGTGACGCGAGCAGCCACTATCTATGTACTATTCATCATCAAACTGCTCGTCACGCATAACCTACAAAATTTAAGCAGATTTCGGAACCCAAAGTTTCTTGGGTCCTTGTGAGCCTTTTACATAACAGGGAAATGTAAGAGAAACATCGACTAGAAAGGTTCTTTTTATTAGTGTTGTTTCATCTTTTCTTTTTATGATGAAAACTTTGATTTTATTAGATTTGAGTATTTTAGGTTCGGTTTTTGATTTGAAATTAGCAATCTTCCAGTTCTCCTTTTTAGGTTCAAACGCCGTCTTCTTTTCATCTCTTGGAAAGAGCTTTTCTTTTCCCTTTTGATCATTCTGTGAGTGAGAGCGAGAGTGAGAAAGATGAGACTTGGGAGCAATATTAAGCTTTCGATCAATGCCCTTACTTTTTTTAGGGCCAAAACTACCTTCCCTTCGGTTCCTCTCTATAGTTGATTTAGGACCAAAACCATCTTTTCGGTTTCTCATAACTTGATGTCCGAAACTTCTTTTCCGGTTATTGTCCATCTGATGACTGAAACTTCTCTTTTGGTTGCTATGCCTTTGTGGGCTGCAACTCTATTTTCAGTTATCTTAGTTTTGAGGACCGAAACTCCTCTTTCGGTTGTCTTAACTTTGAGGACCGAAACTCATCTTTTGGTTAACTTGATTTTGAGGAGTATGAGAAGCTGAGTTTACTTTTATTCCTTCTTTTGACTTAGAAGCCTTTTCATAGCGAACGTAACTAGGATTTTGAGATCGCCAAAACTGCTTCTTTTCAGTGAGATTCTTCTTGTATCACAAATTTTGTTGATGCTTTCTCTCTGACACTTGTTTTGGAGTTTTATGGATGTTGGCCTTTCGCTTTGGTACTTGAGCATAACTTTTGCTCTTTAGAGAAGAGGTTTCGCTTGACATCCTGACTAGTTCGCCTGAGTCAATTTTAGTACCACTTGTGCTTGGCACATCAAATCGTGTAGGATCATTAAGTGGTTCTGCCACATACCTACCTTTCACTCTCCATGATGTTTTCTGAGATAGACCTTCTGTTTCATCGACATTATCTATCGGTGCTGACCAGAAAAACTCATCGCAGCCATCAGCATTATCTTCTTCTACTAATGTCGTTAGTTCGGTTGTCTGTTGCTGTGTAACTTCTTGAACTGTGTAAACTTGATTTGGAGTTGTTTGGACCTTTTGATACACAATAGCCTTCGCCTTGAGAACTTTAGTCTTGTCTTTTGATGAGTGAGCGAACTCAACAGAGTTTTCAGAAATAAGATTTTTATTGGTTTCGGGTTCGCTCTTGTCAAATTCAGAACAATCCACCTCATCTTCTACAGGTATCATACTCATATCATCATCCTCATTGAATTCAGAAGTGTTTTCAATATCAAATTTGTTTTTTGAATTCTACTTGGCATTTAAAGAGTCAAATTTATGTACAGTTCCGGTTTTGATTTTTAATTTGTCATTCTCATCCAACAAATTTTTGAGCATGTCCTTATGGTATTTTGAATTTATAAAGGACTCTATTTTGTCAAGACCAATTTCGTAAGAGGGAGAGATATCATCAGAAGAAATAACGTTTTCACAGTTGTTTGCATCGGCATCGATTTCATCCTCCTTGAACTCAAGGAAGGGTAAAATCATACGATGTATCTTCTTTCCTATATCACAATTAAGATGCAATTGAGTAATATTGGAATATAATCTTTTAGCAATCAAACAAAAAACATTCTGTTGTTTCAAAAGATTTAAATTATCTCTTTGCAAATAAATTGTTTCATCCCTAGACCTAATCAACTCCTTCTCCTTTTGCTCTATCCACATACGCCTCTCCTCACTCTTCGATGGCACCCTGCTGATTTGATCAGTTAGGTTAAAGTTTGTGACGCGTGTTTGAGTTAAACTACCACTTATACTAGAAAATTTGGATTTTAATCCATCTAGTTCTTTTCATAGTTTATGATGGGGATAATTAAAGAAACAAGAATAGATTGTACCTTCTTAATCAACTCATCGCATTCATTGATCTGCACACTGACAAGTTTCGCTGCAAAACACCTGTCTTCTCGCTATTTCGCTTCGTCTCGTCCCCCATCAGTGGTATAACCTCTCATTTGTGACACCTCAGAAGTCACCATCAGACACTATCCAACATCGTTTTCTTCTTTCACCAACAAATCCCTGCCATGAGTGGGCTTCCTCACTTCTTCATCTTTAGAATCAGTCGACCAAACTTCAACACCACCAAATTCTACGTCAACAGTATTTCCCTACACAATTAAAGCATTCATAGTGTTATGAGATCCAACTTTCTTCTTCTTGATTTCCTCCAATCGTCGTAAGAGGTTCGCTTCCTCGTCATCATCGTCATTCTTTTCAGACTTCTTTCTCAACATGCAATCTTTGGCAAAGTGATTTTTGCCTCCTTAATAGTGACAGTTAAAGCCTGAGTCACCACCAAGTTTTGTTTCCTTTTTTGGTTCTTCAGACTGAGGAACACTTTTTGGTTCCTCCTTCACCTTCTCAGCACTGTAACTTCCCTGCCAGTTTCGGTTCTTGTTGGGTGGTAATCTTCTTTTGATGAACTTCTTGGGATTGGATACCATTAAAGCAAAATCTTCACTTGTTAGATCATACTCAGAAAGATCTAAATCTTCTTCTTCTTTAGCAACATTCTTTCCTTTGGAGATTAGAGCTAATGACCCCATGCTAGAAACCACGTTCGTTTCTTTAGTCACTGCACTTTCATGTGACTTTAGTATTCCCACTAGCTTTGCCAGAGAATAAGCCTTGAATGGTTCGTGTGCCTTCACAGTGGACACCACAGCCATCCATTATGGTCTAAGGCCATTCATAAATGTGACCTTTTGTTCAATGACTTTCCTTTCTATCTCATGCTTTATCATCTTACTAAGGAGATGATTAAAGTGATTGAAAGCTTGAATAAGCTTCTCTTCAGGCTTCTGCTTGAAGTCACCAAATTCTGAGAGCAATAAAGTTTGGATGGAATGCTCAAGATCTTCATCTATAGAATATATTTCCTTTAACCTGTCCCATATCTCCTTCGCTGTTGTGCATGAACTCACCAATCGAAACGTGTCCGATTGTAAAGCAAAACTAATCATACTTAAAGCTTTGATGTTGCACTGAAATTTCTCTTTCTCATCTTGGGGTATGTCTTTCACATCATTAACAAGTTAATTATTCTCCTTTTGAGTTTTGGCAATTCTTGAAGTGCTTGAATGGCGAATGGACCAACTGTTATCACCTCCCAGATCAAGCATCTATTGTCTTCTGAACTAATCACATAGTCTTCAAAATGATGCGTACAGACCTCATAATCTTGAGTGTACAGTATGGGAATTCTCGTTGTCGATGCTATGCTGTTGGAGATATTAATTGGGTTTGACTGGGAATCATCCATGGACACTACGATGTTTGTTTAAAAACCTGCTTAAGATCAGACTTGTAAATAACGTTAGGGTAAGATCGATTATTAAAGAACTACATCAATAGAGAATGACGACTCTAACAATATCAATCAAAGCGTAAAAACCCTAAGATCTTCTTCAACAGAAGAGATGTGTGTGGATTACACAATCTCCTGCTCTGATACCAATTATTGAGTTAATAATCTCTTAGATCAATTAGATCTTTAACAGGTTAATCATAAAAACAAACAAACTAGCACAAAAAACACAAGATGGAATCAAATAATGCTTAATGATTCAAATGTAGTCATGCCTCAGCAGAGCTCGATGAAGAACTTCCACTGTAGAGGCGAGCTAGGGTTTGTAGTACAATCAATGAGAATTATTATCAAAAGCGCACTAACTAAGGATGCATGAATGCACCTTAAATACTAAACCCTAATGAAATAATCACGTTTGGACAGGCCCAAACCGGATAACAAAACTGGGCTAAGGACCGAGCCCAAGACGCAACACTTCTAGACCAAACATTGGACCCTATAGACTTTCGAATATCTGATCCTACCCTAAGTCCCTAATCGACAAGAACAAAACATAAGTCCAAATCAAGCATTCTCAGGCTATAAGATCTTAATTATGTACAACCGTGATACATACACAAGTAACTAAAGTAATGATGTCAATCTCATATAAGGAAACCTAAGGCTAGTAGGCATCATGTAATCAGGAAATTCTGTCATGCAATTCCTGAAGATCCCTAGCCTAGTACTAGAATTATGTTCTAACATATCAGATAATCAAATAACTGTATGGTATTTTGAGGTTTACTTACTGGCTCCGGCTGATCGTACACCCTGCATCCTCCTTTACTTATTTTGAAAACCATTTAAAACCATTTTGAAAATCTTTCCTCGATTTGAGACTGGATTCACACGAATGTTCCTCTAATTCACTCAAACCAAGGCTCTGATACCAAGTTGTAACACCCATATTATTCAAGCCAATTTAAAACTTTTAAAAACATTTCAAAACCATTAAATAATTACAAACTTGTTTTCAAAATGTATCATATCAGAGTTTTCCCAGAAACATAAACAAAACATGAGGAGTTGTACGATCACGCCTTTGCCTTGTCGCGATCCCCTGATGTACCTGGAACAATAAACAAAAACTGTAAGCTCGATAGCTTAGTGAGATCCCCCAAAATACCGATACACTACACATAACACATATACAAATAACAACATATATTGGGTCCACAAATTTACAGACTGGATTACCCCTTGGGCCCACAATGTGAGTCTGGATTGCCTTCCGGGCCCACAACTCACATCTGGATTGCCACCGAGCCCACAGTACGAGTCTCTCTCAACATGCACCATCTCATGGCTTTTGGGACAACAAATGCTTCTAATAAAGTAAAATGATGAGATCTATGCATATATGCATAAAGTTTGGAACTTTATACCTTCTGGAGCTTCTTGAGCACAAGCTAACTTCAGATCTACAAGCTTGATCTTCTTCTCCAACTCTTTGATTCAATGCCTTCCTTTGCGAAATCTCGGGATGTTACACTTATATACAGAGCTCAGTCGGTATACATAACAAGTATGCATGATTTATATTCAACATTTGATGATTTTGATATCAATATTGGTATTTTCGACTAAATTTATATTCCCTATTTGTTTTTTCTGAATTGGCAATTTTTGATATTACACCTTTGTCGTTGAATTAACTGTACATAGTAGTGATTCAACCATTTACCTTCCATTTTTTTTTGTAATGATCAGTTTCTCTTTGATTTAACTTCCACTTTGAATGCTTTTAATGCTGCAATAATCTATTTTTTTTACATATGGGATTAAAGTAAGCTGCTAATGATCGCAAGGTCAAGGCGAATCCCATCGATGTTGCTGCTGATGATGTTTCTCCCTTATCGCCCGATGTGATGGTTCTTGATGTTAGTGTAACAAAATTTCTCCCAAATTACTTTTGTAACGTCAATCGGGGGAAAACGAAATCCTGTTCGTGTCGTTAACTTCAACCTTCATCGCCACTTTAGAGCCACCACCACCATCGCCGCAGCTGCCTACATCTTGATTCATCTCCAACCTACTTCTCCACGTTACTCTTGCTCTAAATAATTTAACAAGGTGCCACAAGGTTTCCCCTCTTAACTTTTCTTCTTTAGCTAATTTCATCAACAACTATGAGGCTAATTGATTGTATAAATGTTTTTTTCTTGATAGACCTTCCAGGGTTAACATATATTTTCCTATAAAATCACCAATTCCAGGAACAATTCTTCTGCTTCAACCAACGCTCAAAAACCACCCCCGAAACCCAACAACAAGGTAACACCAGCTAATCCGTAACCCTAGCACACTAATTATTCTGCTTCTTCCACTCATCGTTTATGGCATGGACTACCAGGGTATCTAATCCTGTTACAATATGGGACTCTTGAATTGAAAACCAGTCCAATAGGAACAATTCTTCTTCATGTAAAATCGACTATTCATTTCATGCTTCCTATCTAATTATTTACTTATAGACGAATCATATCGATTCAACTTTAATAGTTTATTTCGACTTACAGTTTGTACATATAGTATTACAGGTGGGAATTTGAGAAGGAATACAAGGAACGTTTTCCTAACAACAAATCACTGGAATTAGACTTAAAGGTATGACTTACATATATTTTGGATTTGACTGTATTCAATGTAATGTATTTTGAAACGAAATTGTATAACTAAACGTAGTTTGTTACACATATTGGAATAGAAGGTAGAGTTAACTGGGTGAGCATTTCCGACTTTGTAAGATCTCTTCATGAAATTTAAATATATAATCACCATAAAACTTCCATCCCCTTTATTTTCAAACATATATAGCAGTTGTGTAATGTTTTTGAGTATATTAATTATCTTTGTACATAGGATAAAGCTCCTTATTATGAGAGGGCAGCAGTCAAGAAAGTGGAGTATGATGGACTTATGGAGAAGAAAGCACACTATGAAATCACCATGACAGGTCTGATCTACCATTGACTTTGTTGTAGAATAACAATCATAACCTTTTGTTGTTTCGTGACTATTTCAACTTCCATCATAATAAGATTCACATGTAAAGACTTTGTTGGATGTATAAATCATGGCTCTAATGGGATTATTATTATTAATCCATTTTTTGTGTGTTATTAATTTTGTTTTTGTTGGATTTATGAAATAGGGCAAGATAAAATGTTCTCTAAAGCTTCACAATCTGTGAGAAGTTGAAGCAAGATGAATTCATGTTACAAGGCATGTATCTGGGAAAGCTTTATTCTTTTTTACTTTCTCTATAAATTCGATTTTTATGTTTATTTATACTCATTTTTCATAATTCCAGTGTCATAAAGATGTATTTGATGCGCTTGAAGTTGTTGTGTGGATCAACTATATTTTGCTTACATGATTTTATCGTATGCTTAAAATGCAACTTTAATTTCCATTTGATTTGTTATCAAACTGAATCTCTTAATCGAAAAATACTCCAAATAACAAATCGAATTAATCGATATTTGTTGTTAAGAGGAAAAAGAACAACATCTAAACCAAACCATATCCACCATTTTCCGTTGCCTCCACTTTTTCCGAGGAATTGTTTTTGGTTTTTTATTACAACAATGAACTTTTTGTATTTTTTAATATCTTTTAGATCATTGTTTTTTCCATCACTTACCTTATTTAGTTAAAATTATATGTTTTATGCTTTATAAAAGCAAGTGTAAGTTACGTTATGCGTCATTGTTTTATTAAATTCTATTTCTATCGATAACAAGCACGAAGTGGCCAAAATGATCAGAGCTGTCTACGTCCATCATCGCAAAGCAGGGCTCCTCATCTAGTTAGTAAGTTATGAAGATTTACAACTCACTCATTGAAATACATTGAGTTTTAACTTCATATGAACACTACAAACTAGGGATGAGCATCGCAACAGGGTACCCACTTTCGGAATCGAAACTGCCTTAGAATTGCCGGTTCCGGAACCGGAACTACCTTAAGCGGTTCTGGTTTAAGCGGTTCTGGTTCCGGTTCCTAAAGTTATGGAATCGCTTTAAGTGGTTCCGGTTCTCATTTTTTAGGAACCGCTACCCAGTGGAACCGGTTTATATATATATATATATATATATATATATATATATATATATATATAGAGAGAGAGAGAGAGAGAGAGAGAGAGCTAGGTTCAAATGTGGACGAACATCTATTGTGCGGACGTGTGGACAGTGCTATTCTGTGAGAATGACAAAAAAATCTATGTTGTTTGATAATATTAATACGTTTAGTCTTACATAACTATTGTCATTATCACATATTCTCACTAATTAAATCATCTATAAGGTTATTATAGACTTTTTATTATTATTCTCATTATATCAGAATGTTTATTGAGTCATATTCTGTCATAATGAAAATGAGTGAAAAATGATTTGTGAGAACAAAAATGAATAAGAATTAGTAAGAATGCATGAAAATGACGATATTTTTGTAATGTTGAACCTGTTCGCATTACTAAACAACTTATTCTCTTAGTAATTCTCATAGAATCGCACTGTCCACACGTCTGCACAATAATTGTCTATCCACATTATAACCTAGCCCTATACACAAACACGCACACACACATTTTTTTGTACACGATCGACAAAGATAAAATAAACAAAGTATCTACTTTAAAGCCTTAACATTACGAATGCATATTGTTGTAGTTTGATATTCAAAAAAAAAATTGTGTGGTATTATTTAGACCGGTTTAGAATATATTTGTCTGATTTTATATGTCGTTGGTTAAAATTGATTCGATTTAGACCGACCTAAATTACGGTTTTTATTGACAAAAGTAAACAAATATTGAAGTAACCGGGTTACCTGGTCTTGGAACCGGAACCGCCGGTTCCGGGACTGGTTCCAAAAATTTAAGAACTGCCTAGACCTGTTCCGGTTCTGGTTCTAACTTTCTAGGAACCTCCGCTTCCCGTTCCAGTTCCCGTTTTCGCAAAATAAGGCGGGTAACCGCTTATGCTCATCCCTACTACGAACTTCAAAACACCAAATATGACACTGCTTGAAGGAATTACAACTCTAAGTATGAAATAATGATACAATACTTATTTCAAACATGATAATGTCATCATAATATCAAATGGAGGTTGAATTTGTATCTATGAACATATATGTTTGGGAAATTCCTAAACCATAACATAGAAGCTAAGGCTTCATCAAAACTCCATAATCATCAAAATGAGACATGAATTAACAAATGACTCGACGATTTGAAGTTAAAAACATAGTCTAGTAATGAAATCAAGTCTATATCATTGCTTGGAATCATGAAATTGGATCTAAAACACATGGGGGTTGAAAAACCATCAAATAACCCTAAATCTTCGAAATCTATCAACCATTTGTTAATTATAGATTGAATATGGATCTAGAATGGAATCACCACATAAACTTTGTATGAATTCTATAACTAACAGAGGAAATTCATTTTTGCGAAATCCACATGAAACCTAAACGATTTTGAAGAAGAAATAAGAAGAGAACTACCTTCTAAGCAAGTAAAAGAAGGGATTTGTTTTAGACTTCAAAAATTGGACTTCAAGTATGAATTTCCATGAAATTTAGAGAATAAAATGGCCATAGAGGTGGGGGATGGCTGATTATGTGAATGGGAAGGAAGGAAGAGAGGGTGAGCTAAGTATCGTTCATCTATTATAATATTGGCAACTATGACCCTTCCTAGCAAAATTCATTTCAAAATGACTCCCACACTAACTATAATTTAATTATTTGGCATAAGGTTACTCCCCGTAACATGTTATACATATTTGGTCCTAACCACGTAATTTGTCACCTCTTTAGTCAAACACAAGTTTCACCAACTTGTGACATTTGACCTATTTTTATTAACTATATTCATTCGACCCCAAAATTCTATTATATTTTAAATATCATATAGTGATGAGATGTATTATTTTATCACTTTTTTCCATATTCGATTATGAATTATTTATTTATTTATTTTGGGTGGAAATTTTAATTTACTAAAAAATTCTAGCCTCAAATTTTAGATGTTACACTAATGTACCATATAATCTGGATGTTACGGTAGTAGATACACATACAAAATTCACCAAGAAACACAAAATTCGGTTGGATCGGTTTTATAATTCGGTTTTCAAAAATCGAAACATTTTAAATCGACAAATAATTATAATATTACTAAACGTTATACAAGAAGCAAAAACAAATACTTAGTTGTGATTGAAATTTATAAACAACTAATAAGAAGATATATTATAGTTAAATATTTTATACATAAAAATTTTTTACGACTGAAAATGCATACTAATGTTTTTCTATCGGGTGAAACGTTGCTATTTGAAAAAATAAAATATAAAATTGATAAATAACTATATATATATATATATATATATATATATATATATTATAAATAGATAAATAATAAATGTTTATTCGGTTTTTTTGGACTATTCGGTTCTTATTTTATAAACCAAAACCAATCCGAAATCCAAAATAATAATTCGGTTTTGTTGAAAACCAATCCAAAAATCCGAATATCCGAACCAAATAGTCTAATCCAGATTGTCCAATTGGATAATTCGGTTTTATCCTAATAGTGAACAGTCCTAGTTGATCTGATGACTCCATATCTGCCGCACTTGAAGATTAAGTCATTCAGACGATCGTAGTAGAGCTCAATCTTCTCACCTTCTTTCTGCTTGAATTCTCCTAACTCAAGCAGACATTGCTTAACAGAGATTTTCCTTATCTTATCACTACCTTGATACTTTTCTTTCAAATTATCCCAAATTTCTTTAGATGTCTTGCAACCACACACATAGTTGTAAACCACTAGAGGAAGAGCACCACAGAGTTCACGCAAGCATCTTTTCTCATTTTTCTTTTCTTTCTATGTTTGTTGAGCAACATCCGAATTAGAACCAGCAGTTCCAACTTTTTGTAACAAACTTGCAGGATGAATTTCATTTGTAATACATTTCTAGATATCTTCGTCGATTCCATTCATATAGTCTTCCATTCGATCAACCCATTGATCATAGAACTTAGGAATCAACATCAAAATCTTTGTTGATGAACCAAGGAGATGAGAATAAGAAGTCATCATGTTCATGTTGAAGTTAGCCATTGTTGTAGGAAAAGAGATTTGAGAAAAGCTTCTAAAATTTGGAATTTGATGAATGAAACTTCCAAAAATCAAACGAGGAACACTCGATTATACAAATCGAAAGCAGAATCGAATCAATACAGAAGATCTGTAAGGATTTTCAGAAACAAAAGTGCGGAAATTTTGAATCTAAAACGAGATTCAAAAATTTTTAAATCTAGAGAAAATCAGATAATAGTTGTATGAATCCTGCTCTGATACCAATTGTAGTTGTAATGAATCAAATGTATGAAATTAAATCAGAGTATGAATCAAACAAGAACACAAAATTGTAAATAAAATATGTTTGGCTTAATATTGCTTCTGGAAGATACAAAGAAAGTTTTAGAGTAAGAACTGTAAAGGCCCAAAACTTACTCTAACTCTAGTGCCTATCACCTATTTATAGGGAATATAGAAGCATGCAAAAAGTACACAAAGGCTTATACAATTACGCTTCGACACCGGAACACGCCCTTATGGAAATCATACAAGATATGCTTCGACATTAACAAAGACTAGGACACTTCGACACCTCACAACTGATTTTGACCTCAACAGGTATAATTTTGGGGCAATTGTTTAGGCCAATATCCTTAACCCTATTCAGGATCCTGGATCTTCAAGATCTTTTAGGATCCAAACCATTGTTATTATTAATTCCTAACACTCTTAACAACCAAATTTCTATTTCTTTTCTCACATGTGTAGAAATGGTTAGTATAAGACTCATTCTCATTGAATAATGGCTTCAACCATGTTTAAGACCTGATAATAACAAGTCATACAACGTGCATATGCTCATTCAAGAGGATCCCATTAATATTAGACTTATTTTTATTTAGTCTAGACTATAAATACACTTGTAATACACACTACGAGCACGATTAGCTGAATTATTGCATTTGTACTCGTATTATCTTCATCATTTCTATAACCTTACAATCAAATCAATAAAAACAACAAGACATGTGATCATTATCACCTCCCAAGTTTTTATGTCGGAGATCCTATAAAGGATCAAGGGCTTTCCTCATAACTCACTTGTCTCACTCTGATCAATATTCGATACTTACACTATCTAAAACACCACAGCCTCTCATACAATTTGGTTGAATATTACTTGATCAATTACTAACCAAAACAATATTTTAGACTTACGACCTACATGCCATTTCGTCTTCAACACGAGTCTATGTCTACTTACGGCCTTCATTCCATTTCGTAACATGGTTCTATGTGTACTTACAACCTACATGCCATTTTGTTAACATGTAGGCCTATATGCTCCCGACCTCTTTATCGTTCCGCCATCATCCCGTAACTAATTCACAATAACTTATAAGCATATCAACAATCACGCACATAGATACTACATATTCGACTCTACAGGCCCATAGAAAATTATACTATGGGCTCTACACTACTGGTTCCTATATCCTAACATACACAGATATATACTTGGTTACATAATATTGTGATATGAACTCATCCAGACAGTTTCTTTGACAACCAACACCAATCTACTGATGATCCAACTAATGGTAACATACCCAATGAGTATTAACAAAGGAATATTGATGAGAATTGGGATATAAGCGGGTAGAACACTGCCTCGGGAACTCCTACTCGAAGATGACAACTAGCTGAGCACTTAGGGGCTTCGCCGCAGTACACAAATCTAAGAAAATGGCTTAAAAGTAAGGAATACTGTAACATCCCAAAAATTTCAATAATTTTAGACTTTTCAAAATGACCCTTTTACTAATAGAGATGTTTATAAATTTAGTATTCTCAAAACATTATTTAAAAATCAGTGCCTCCCAAGATTAATGACATAAAATCAGGATGTGTATGGTCACGCCTTCGCCTTGCCATGATTCTCTAATATACCTGAAACCATAAACCAAAAACTGTATGCACAAAGCTTAGTGAGTTCCCCCAAAGTACCAACACACAACATATTGATGGGTTTTAGCCATAAGAACATCCTATGTGCTCATGCAAACCCTAATGCTTGGATCTAGGTTTCTCTATTGTACATGCAATGTATCCAAGACTTACAATCTTAGATCTAACATATTATAAACTGAAATTAGGATTTAGAGAATTACCTTTGATTGTTATGTAGCAATAACAATCTCAAATCCTCCTTGTAATGACTTTTGAAAGCTTAGAGTCACAATTGTCACTCCCCTAATGGCTCACAAACACCAAGAGCAAGAGGATGAAGAATAAGGAGAGAGGAGGCTGCCCAAAACGTCCAGAAACCCTAATGGAACTCCTAGCCACGTTTTTGGGGTTTAAGGGTACTATATATACATGTAGGCTATTAGGGTTTTCAACTAGGAAACCCTAATCTGACTACTTAAGCCCTAAGCAGCCCATGGACTCATTTAGAATATCCCTTGGACGAGTTCTAATGGGTTTCCCCATAGAATTCGTCCAACCTATTATTCCAAGGTAATCCATAGCCCAAATGCAATTATCTTATAATTACAGTTCCAGTCCCTTAAGTTTAATTAATCTCTTTTAGCCACAAAATTAATTATCAATTAATTCTTGACTAATATTAATTAATCAATATGATTTCTCCTTTAATATATTATTCTCATAATATATTAATAAATCATAATTAATCTTCTCTCTCCATAATTCATCCTATCAAGTTGCTTCGGTGATGGCAACCCAAAAGGACCATGCACCATCGGGTCAAGTACATACCAAAATAGTTATGGACTTTGACACTAATCCAACAGTCTCCCACTTGGATAAGTCTAATAACTATTATGCATATGACTTCAGATCCTGATCTGCAATCGTAGCTTTCAAAAGCCTCTATCAACTCTGATCTTATCAGATACGCGTCCTTTAGATAAGGGATTATATATTCCTCCATTCTAGATATCGTATAGACTGATACATGGATTTAAATCATTTTCTCTGTCTATGTGTTGTTTCTCGATTTCCGATTTACGACGACTGACAACAGACTACAATTGAACACATCAAATTAGTCCGGCTTGGCCAAGCGCTTAGGTGCCATCACTAAATCATCGAGGGGCCCACATATATCGCTTTCATCCTACTTTGGATAAAAGGAACGGATAAACTTTGATTCAATGCTTGCTTGCACTCACTCACCTAATCACACACAATAATATGTTTTATAACACCAAGTTACAGGTGCGTTTACATATTATCAATGTGTAACCGACTCACAAGATACAACTCACACATCTCGGTTTTAAGAATATAAGATATTATCGTCTCACCAATCACTTGTGATAAAATCCATGAAGTGATCCAAGTGAGCGTGGGTTTAATCAAATGCTCAAATCATATTCATAAGCACTCATGAATGTTGCAGCAAACATTTGCTTATGTCTAATACACTTTAGACAATCCACACACCAATTCACGACAGTCTTCATTCATACCTACTTCCAACATATGAACGACTGTGGTCCGTTTGAATAATTTGATTGTTCTGAATCAATTTAATTATTCAGGAAGTCAAAACATGCAAAGTGAAACACAAGAATAATACTAATCCCATATGGCCCCAAACTCTGGGTATAAATAAAACATTTTATTTAATCACCATATTGATTACTCATTATTTGTTGTTTCGGGTAATCAATTTCTTGAATTATTACTACACTTGTCCCATGCTCTCAGCATGCACACAATGTTTACCTACGGTCCTTACTTTGTGAAATAGGTCAAACGAACACATTTCCAATCATACTCATTTCACAACTCCCGATAAGTATAAGAATATCAAATTCTTGTTACTTATGCTAGATTCTAACATTTTATGCAATGATTCTTTCGTAAAGTCATAGCTATAGCTCAAAATCATCAAGATTTGGCCAATCTCTATCAGAAGCAATTCTATAGATATGATGTCTCTCACTCAAAGTCCATTCCTTTAAACATCCTTCTTACATAAAAGTTTATAATCTAGACATAGATTCTCAATATCCAACTCCCAATATGGAAACATTTCCATATTTTGCCATATGACAACTTATTGTTAATAGAATCTTATCTATTCATAATAATGTTGATACGATCCATCCAATACCATACTTCCAATTACTCACAAGCAACCAATCCTCAGTGAGCTTTGGATCGTCCTTTGATAGTTGTTTAATTATTTTAATCAAAACCGATTCTAGTCCTTTTTCCCTCTAAATGCGCTAGACATTTGGAAAATTTTAGAATGGTCAAATTTTATAGCATCTGCAATCAATCCTTTACCCGAAGCGTAAGGGATATGATGCATAATGTCTTACATGCTATGTATCCTTGACTAAATTTATTAACATTCCACAATCTAAGCCTTTAGATTTGAAATGAAGCATAATATTCTCTCCCTTAATTATAGCAAAACAACTATTCAATCTTTACGACTTCGCAAAGTATAACTCTTGTTTTCTATAATTCATATTGCTAACTTGCAACACTTGCCTTAATAATCATACAAGCACAACATTTATGCTCCCACTATCATGATGATTATTATCATATAAGCATAACACTTATGCTCCCACTAGCTTTGACATGTTTTAGAAAACAACTGAACTTCCAGAAAACAATACTTATTGAATTTTTGAAGTTCATATTTCTAATACCTAATGTTTTGATAATCCTTTATCTAAGTTTCTTAAAACTTATACACCTTTGCCTTAGATAGCTCATATGTGTGTCTAAACAATTCAGACAATTGCACAATCTCACAATTCGAATTATGGAAAGGGATACCGTTACCATAATCGAATTCAAGAATACAATTTTCACAATCACTATCTTCTTAAAATCTCTCTTAGTGAAAGCATTTCCTCACAGTCATTTTCATGAAGGAGGGAATCTTATGACACTTAGATTTTAATGGTGTATGTGTTCCTATCCATGTGAATTTGTCAAAACCAAAGTTTGCGACAAATCCAAACTCATATAGACCGAACTTTCTCAATATTTATTTCTTGCCTTATGGTAACACAAGTGCCCACCATGACTTCCAAGTAGTTAAGCAGCTCACCCTTTCCTATCAATGTACTTTTCATTGATCAAGGTGCTTGCCTTTTGTGCCTTCAAATGAGAACTCATAGAACTCATATGCATAATTAACTCAATTGGAATGGCACAAAAACAAATAGTGTCAACACGATAGGTTGTAAACCTCAAGTCGTGTGCTAGTGATGATAGATAAGGTTTATTCTTGATTTGTTCTTGAAATCTTTCAAGACCATTGAGACTCCCACTGACTCCTTGACATATAAGATCCTTTTGTCAATAAACATTTCTCGACAAAGAAATATTCAAGAGTTCGTGTAGCTTTTATCAAGACAAAACACTTCACAAAATTGGTCCTAGTTGGTCTTTGTCTTATCCAAGACATCACAACTTTGCACATTTGATGAATGTTATAAGCCTTCTTAAGACTTGTCACTCAATTTCACAATCTTAACTCTAAGACTTGGTTTTGGAACAAAGTATGATTGACTTCTTGATTTAACCATTTCTTCAATTCTTGATTCCTCTTCTCAGACATATAATTGCACTAAGACTCACTTAGAGGATCAATTGAGATATGGTTCTTAATCATTAAGACCTATCATAAAACATAATAAAAGGTACTCTCCCTTCTTCTTAGAATAGAGAAACATTTATCTTTCCGCCTACTTGATTCTTCTTTATTCATTCTGCTATTTATTGAAACTCTTTCAATCAACTAAGAATTACACTTAATCTCATAAGTATAATCATATTTACTTAACCTTAGTAAATCATGACGAATATCTTTGTTACTCTTGTGGTGGACTTGATCAACACACAACCTTGTATACTCGATCTCCTAGTCCTTCACTTGACACTTTGTCAACGAATTAGTCTAATTTCCAAATATGAAATTTCTCATTCATCATGCAACCAAGTTGTATGGTTCCAATTTTCTGTCCAATTGAAACTTGGGCGATGAGAAACTCTCCCTATTTGGTAAATTCTTAACATTTCCACAAATAACATAATTAAGAATCAAATCCATTATAGAAACTTTCAAACATCAATTTTTCATACACGCCATTGCAAGGATAAATAAATAATATAAAATCAAAATTTATTGTATTGCGGAAAAAATTTGTCCTTACAATGCAATTTAATTGAAAAACAATGTTAATACATATTTCTTAGCAATCTTTTTCTAACTCCAAGTAGCAGCTCAAGATTCTAATCTTCAAGTAATGCGACCCACTTCTTCATGATTAGATTCCGCTCACTTCTTCCCTTAAGCTTCCTTTCTTTTCTTTGATCCTACAAAACATCGAAATGCAATCTTATCACATCATGTATTAAGAATCTAGAATAGGAACTTAAAAGAGTTAGTTAATGGAATTTACCTAAAATAGAGCCATACGTTTTGACTCTCCCATCTCTTAGATCTCTTAGGTAAATAGGGCAGCTTCGTCTCCAATGCCCCTTCTCTTGGTAATAAAAGTGAATTGACTCTTTTGGAACAACACATGGAACTACTTCTGACTTTGCCTTTCTCTTATGATCAAACTTTTCGATCATGGCATGCCTTTCGTTGCCATTGCCTATATTCATAGAGGTCTGGAAGGCAGATCCACCAATCAACTTTGTTTTTCCAGTGCGCCAAATCATTGCTGATTCAGCAGCAATAAGCATATAGGTGAGATCGATGAGGGTTACGTCGTGGTTCATCATATAGTACTCTCTTACGAACTCACTATATGAGTCAGGAAGTGACTGAAGAACCCAATCAACAGCCAGCTCCTCACAGACAACAGATCCCAACATTCTTAACCTATCAATGTGTGACTTCATCTCTAGGACGTGTGCACACACTGACTTTCCTTGTTTACTTGCCAAAAGGGCTTGAGTGAGTTTGAACTTTTCAATCTTTTGAACTTGTGGGTTAGGGAGAATAATAGGAGGAGGTGGAGGAAGTGAAGCATGATCTCGTGTTCCTCGATCAAATCGTGGAATATCATCTTCATGTGAAAAGCTTGTTCAACGAGATTTGGGAAGACAATAGTTGTCATACTTTGACATCTACAAAACGGGAGAAAAATTAAATTCAAGTTAGTTGATTGATTGAGTCCTTAATGAACCACCCAAATGAGATATTAAGGCTAGGATCCAACACAATACTCAACAACCTAGAAAAGGGATGCCGTAATCTAGTTGCAGAATATTTGAAGGTAAGTGAATGACGATTCACTAATTTCCACCATGAAAAACAAAAAAGAAATTTAAGTTTTAAATCTATTGAAAATTCGTAGATCTTTTGAGATTCATTGAACTTTTCAATGACATGTTTAAATCTCAATATGCGCCTCTAGTTTGTGACTGGGATACCGAGGATCACAAAGCTGGTGTGAATAACCATGCAAACTTACATGGTGCCCCCACATGTTACAGTCACCTATTCGATGTGCCGGTTAACCACATACGCTCCACCGAACTATGACAAACATTGAGTCACCCTTTGCTACCTTTTCTTAGAACCATTTAGTGTGTCGGTTAACCACACACGCTCCACTAACGTCTTCGCAAGGGCACAAAGTGTAATTTCATGGAATTGCATCAATTCACTTTTGCCTAAAGTAACTAAGATTGGGAATTTGTAAAAGCATTTAGTTACTCTTTTACTTCATTATACTTATAATGGAAGGTTTCTGTCCTATCCTACCCGTTCGGCTAATGACCCTCCACTAGTCAAGAGTGCGGTGGGTAAGAGTGGATACCCATTCAATCGCCATTTTATAGGCAATTTCCTTAAACACCCCTTATAGACCAGCTTCGTGAATGAGGCCCACTAACGGTAAGACCGACTTTTACTCATACATATATATTAGACTTTTAATGTTATATATAGTATAGGGTGTATTTTACACTTTTAAAATACTAGGTGGTCAAATTTAATAATTATACACTTTAATTAATTAATAAAGCCATAAGGGTGTGATTTGAACTTTTCAAAACAATACAAGGGTTTTAGAATTTAACATTTCTAAATTAAACTTTTAATCAACTTTTAAATTCCAAAACTTGAGGGCAAGTTTTGAAACATTTCAAAACATTAGGGTTTCAACTATTTAAATTTCAAAACAAAACCTTTAAGTTCAAATTTAAACCATAAAACTTACATGGGCACAAATGAAACTTTTTCACAACACAAGGATCAAATAAAAAATAATAGAAATTAAACAATTAATTTTGTCATTATCTATATTTGACCTTATTTCAATTTCTTGCAAGATAAGTTACCCAATTAATACAAATAATCAAACTTTAATCATATAAGGAAGTTATTATCTAATCGATTGGTAATTATCTTGTGTTTTGACAAGGATAATCTTTTAGAAACATTAAAAATCATGTTTTATAAGTTTACAACGAATATGATAATTATCCTTAAGCAAAAAGCAATAAAATCCGAAATTCCCTCTGTCTGACGCTCCGACTCGCCGAGTCACACATTGGAACTCGCCGAGTGGGGCAGACTCGCCGAGTCAGTTCGAACAGTAGGCCAAAATTCAATTTTCAGTTAATAATTCAACATAGCATCACATACAACAGAAACCAATCAAGTCTCTGATACCACTGATGGGTTTTAGCCATAAGAACATCCTATGTGCTCATGCAAACCCTAATGCTTGGATCTAGGTTTCTCTATTGTACATGCAATGTATCCAAGACTTACAATCTTAGATCTAACATATTATAAACTGAAATTAGGATTTAGAGAATTACCTTTGATTGTTATGTAGCAATAACAATCTCAAATCCTCCTTGTAATGACTTTTGAAAGCTTAGAGTCACAATTGTCACTCCCCTAATAGCTCACAAACACCAAGACCAAGAGGATGAAGAATAAGGAGAGAGGAGGCTGCCCAAAACGTCTAGAAACCCTAGTGGAGCTCCTAGCCACGTTTTTGGGGTTTAAGGGTACTATATATACATGTAGGCTATTAGGGTTTTCAACTAGGAAACCCTAATCTGACTACTTAAGCCCTAAGCAGCCCATGGACTCATTTAGAATCTCCCTTGGACGATTTCTAATGGGTTTCCCCATAGAATTCGTCTAGCCTATTATTCCAAGGTAATCCATAGCCCAAATGCAATTATCTTATAATTACAGTTCCAGTCCCTTAAGTTTAATTAATCTCTTTTAGCCACAAAATTAATTATCAATTAATTCTTGACTAATATTAATTAAACAATATGATTTCTCCTTTAATATATTATTCTCATAATATATTAATAAATCATAATTAATCTTCTCTCTCCATAATTCATCCTATCAAGTTGCTTTGGTGAAGGCAATTTAAAAGGACCATGCACCATCCGGTCAAGCACATACCAAAATAGTTATGGACTTAGACACTAATCCAACACATATAACATATATCACAAACAACATACTAGGGGTCCAATCAACCATCAGGTTGGAATACCCCATGCCCCTCAACCATCGAGTTGGAATGCCATTTTGTTATGGGTCTAATCAACCATCAGGTTGGAATACACAAGGACCCTCAACCATCGGGTTGGAATGTCATCTTGTTATGGGTTCAGTCAACCATTGGGTTGGAATGCCATAGGCCCCTAAACCATTGGGTTGGAATGTTATCATATTATGGGTCCAATCATCCTCGTGATGGAATACCTCGGGCCCATTCAACCATCGGGTTGGTTTGCCTCGGCCTGTAGGCTTACACACAGAGCAGTGAAGCCTCAGCCACTTACCAAACATGTATACATATAACATATAATCATGTAGCAATCTACAACCAATCAAAATAATCTATATATCACTAAGCATAGCAATATCCTATCTACTAAGATACCGATCTAACATATCCCTACAGCCTAACAACATCATATCTACTAGGATACTGATCTAACAGATCACAACAATACAATTGAAACAACCCAAAATTACAAGCCAAAAATTTCGTTTGAAAACATTACTAAATCCATAATATCAAAATATCATATAATAAAACCATAAGTCGTGTGTCTCAAATGTCATAAATATGTATCATATCACAACTGATGTCAAATCATGTCAAAATATCAGAGTCTAACTCCCAGGCTAAAACTGTGGTGGGTGCCATGCCATCATCCCGTGCCCTTCCCCTTGCTAGCTAAAGTACCTGAAACCAAAACCGAAACTGTAAGCATGAAGCTTAGTGAGCTCCCCCAAACTACCACATACCATACAATAACAAATAAAGCACATATTGGGCGTTGCCCACTGCATCGGACCGAAGTCCGGAACTAACTAAGGACTCGCCCTCTGCATCGGACTGAAGTTCGGAACTGACTGGGGCCTTTCCCCTACATCGGACCGAAGTCCGGAACTGACTGGGGCCTTGCCCCTGCATTGGACCGAAGTCCGGAACTGACTGGGGCCTTTCCCCCTGCATCGGACCGAAGTTCGGAACTGACTGAACATAGCATAACATAATCATAGCATATAACAATAACACATATACTGCATATTGCATCGGGCCGCAGCCCAGAACACATAACACATAGACATGCGTGAATCACAAAGACATCAAGCATACTTTACTACTTCTCGGGACCACACCAGCAACGAACCGCAGTCCAGTACTACTGCTATCTAAATGGGCCGGCATTGTGGCCGTAGACCCGTTCCTACTGGAAGGAAACTCACCTCGTAAGGTTGACTGCTGAAATGTTGACCGAGAACTGTCTGACTGCAGGTCTGGCAACTCCCCGGCTACAATTTCCATAAAGACACTTAGTCACACACTGATACTAATCTTAGGGTAAAGTAACTATCTTACCCCTAGCCAAAGTCATCATCTTGGTCAAAGTCAGCTGCCAGCTGACCTGACTCGCCTAGTTGGGCCGCCAACTCGCCGAGTCCCTATCCTTTCTTCTATTCCCAAACCCGACTCTACTCTTCGAGTTTAGCAAAGACTCGACGAGTTCTCCTTCAATAATAACATCGATTCAACCTTCATCTGACTCGCCGAGTTGTATGAACAACTCGTCAAGTACTCCTTCATCATATAAACACGTCCAGTCTACGGCTCGTTGAGTTGTATGGACAACTCGTCGAGTATGTTCTTGTGGGTTAAGAAGATCGTATTGGACTCGCCGAGTGTGTTCTTATACTCATCGAGTCCTATGGGTTCCAGATTATGGATAACTCTTAAAACGTCGAAACACTCCTTGGGACCTTCCTAAACCTCTACTAACATTTAACTAGATCGTTTGAACCAAAACAGATTGGGGACTCCAGCCTCGGACTCGCCGAGTTCCAAGAACAACTCGTCGAGTCGCCTACTGTCCAAGTCTATAACTCGATTTCTGATGTATAACTCTCATTCAAAGGTAGATCTGGGCTTCTAAGGTTGATCTAACATGTAAAGTTATGAACTCTACGTGCATGCATGGAAGTATAAGCTTTAAGCACCCAAAAAGAGGTCTAAATAAGTGCATGGGCTAATATGGACATAGAGCTTGCATCTTTATGCCATTAACTTGGTTCTAGAGTCTAGATCTGAAGGTGAATCAACTTGGGACATCCAAGTCTTTAGGATCAAGCTTATTGACCCCAAAACTCCATAGAGGGGCAAAGGAGGAAATCTATAAAACCACAAGTCAAGTTTTGAGCTTGATTACCTGAAAGTGAAGAGAAATTGATGTTGCTCCTAGATCTAGTCCTTCTCCCTTGATCCTTCTTCCTTCCAACTCTTCTACTAGATACACAATGCACCAAAAACCCTCCAAGTCACTAAGAAAGCTCAATATTGCCAAAAGGGAATTAGGGTTTCGAAGGTAATGCTCTGGAGGTGATGGAGGCTGGACCTGAAGCTCATAATGTGGTTTAAATAGGGTGCAAACCCTTTAATTAGGGTTTCATCCAGACTGGCCTACTCATCGAGTCCAAGCGCGGACTCGTCGAGTAGATTACTTAAACCCGCGTCCCAACCTTGCATCTACTCGAGAAGTTAGGGCTGCCACTCGTCGAGTCATTAATACAAATGATATAAAAGTAGATCAAATACATACCAAAAACAGGGAGTTACAATTCTCCCCCACTTATATTATACTTCGTCCTTGAAGTCTGCTGTCGCTGCAAACAACTCTGGGTAGTGTTCTCTCATCTCCTCCTCGGGCTCCCACGTCCACTCCGAGCCCTTGCGGTGCTGCCACTGTAGCTTTACTAGCTGAACCAACTTGTTCCTCAAGGTCTTTGTCTTCCGATCCAAGATCGCAACGGGTCTCTCGATGTAATTCAGACTGCCATCAATCTGGATATCCTCTAGTGGTACAACTGCTGACTTATCCACTAATCACTTCCGCAGCTGAGAAACATGGAAAGTGCTGTGGATCTGGCTGAGCTCTGCAGGAAGATCTAACTGATACGTAACCCGACCCACCCGGGCCAAAACTCTAAAGGGACCAATGAATCTGCGGCCCAACTTGCGCTGCTTCCGAAATCGGATGACACCCTTCCAGGGTGACACCTTCAGGAGGACCATATTGCCCACCTGGAACTCCAAATTTGAGCGCCGCTTATTGGCGTAACTCTTCTGCCAACTCTGAGCAGTCTGGAGCTTGCTACGAACTTGCTTTATCAACCTTGTGGTCTTGAGCACCACCTCCGTACTCCTCATGACCCTCTGACCGACCTCACCCCAACAGATTGGGGTCCTACACTTCCTCCCATAAACCATCTCAAAGGGAGGACGGTCAATACTGGCGTGGTAGCTGTTGTTATATGAAAATTACGCTAATGGAAGATACGTATCCCAACTGCCACCGAAATCTAGGACACATGCCTGAAGCATGTCTTCAAGAGTCTGAATCGTCCTCTTGCTCTGCCCGTCCGTCTGAGGGTGAAAAGTGGTGCTGAAATGAAGACGAGTACCCATCTCGTCATGAAACCGCTTCCAAAACCTGGAAGTAAACCGGACGTCTCGGTTTGACACCACTGAAACTGACACTCGGTGATGTGCCACTACCTCTCGCACATAAATATTGACTAACTTCTCAACCGAGATGCTCTCCTGGATCGGTATAAAATGCGCACTCTTGGTCAACTGATCCACGATGAACCAAATCGAATCAACTCCACGTGCGGTCCTGGGAAGCTTAGTAATGAAATCCATGGTGATATCCTCCCATTTCCACACGAGAATATCCAACGGCTGCATCTTGCTGTGGGGTCTCTGGTGCTCTGCCTTGACCTTCCTGCAGGTCAGGCATCTCTCTACATACCATGCTACATCCTGCTTCATGCAGGGACACCAGTAATTAGGTCGAAAATCTCTATACATCTTCGTCGCCCCGAATGGATGGAGAACCGAGACTTGTGGGCCTCGTCCATCAACACCTACCGTACTCCGCCCCAGTACGGTACCTAGACCCTCCCATGCAGGGTCAAAAATCCTCGGTTGTCATAATCGAAGGAAGCGACTCGGTCCACGATCCTATCACACTTCTGCCTTTCCTCCTTCAGGCCCTCAACATGTGTCTCTTTGATCTGCTCCAACAATGGAGTAATCACTGTCATCCTCAGACATATATCTCTCTAATCGGGGCTGCCACCGCCTTGCGGCTCCGAGCATCAGCCACAACGTTGGCCTTGCCTAGATGGTAAAGGATCTCATAGTCGTAATCCTTTACCACATCCAACCATTGACGCTGCCTCAAGTTCAGATTCGGCTGATCCATAAGGTACCTCAAACTCTTGTGATTTGTGTAAATGGTACAATGGAACCCATAGAGGTAATGTCGCCAAATCTTGAGGGCGAACACCACTGCTCCCAACTCTAAATCATGCGTCGGATAGTTAGCCTCGTGAGGCTTCAAGTGTCTAGAGGCATAACATTGCTCAACACTGCTCCCATACCCGTGATCGAAGCGTCACAGTAGACTACCAAGTCATCCACTCCCTCCGGTAGGGTAAGAATCGGTGCCTCGCACAGTCGCTGCCTGAGCGTCTCAAATGTTGATTGCTACTCAGGACCCCAACGAAACTCCACTGACTTCTTAGTCAATCGAGTGAGCGGTACTGCTATCTTGGAAAAATCCTGAATGAATCTCCTGTAATACCCTACCAGACCTAGGAAGCTCCGAATATCAGATGGAGACCTCGGGATCTCCCACTGCATCACGACCTCTATCTTGGCCGGATCTAAAAGTATAACCTTCTAGTTGACGAGGTGTCCAAGGAATTGCACCTCGCACAACTAGAACTCACACTTGGAGAACTTCGCGAAAAGTTTCTCCCTCCTTAGTGTCTCTAGCACCTCTCTCAGGTGCTCATCGTGTTGATCCTGAGTCTTGGAATAAACCAGTATGTCGTTGATGAACACTATCACAGACTGATCCAACATCGGCCTGCACACGCGGTTCATGAGATCCATGAACATGGCTGGAGCGTTGGTGAGCCCAAATGGCATCACCACGGACTCATAATGAACATATCGGGTCCTAAAAGCGGTCTTCTGCACATCCTTATCCCTGACCCGCATCTGGTGATATCCGAACCGTAAATCAATCTTGGAAAACCAAGATGCTCCCTGAAGCTGATCGAACAAATCATCTATCATTGGTAGTGGGTAACGGTTCTTCACCATTACCTTGTTCAACTCCTGGTAATCTATACACATACGGTACGACCCATCCTTCTTCTTCACAAACAGGATTGGGGCTCCCCATGGTGAACTGCTCGGCCTGATAAAACCTTCTCTAGCAGCTCCTGTAGCTGCATAGACAACTCCTGCATCTCTGGAAGAGCCAATCGATATGGTGCCTTGGCTATCGGAGCCGCACCAGGAACCAGGTCAATCTTGAACTCAACCTGTCTCTCAGGAGGTATTCCAGGAAAATCCTTTGGAAATACATCTGGGTACTCTCGTACCACCGGTATATCGTCAACTGTCGCCTTACCCTTCTCCCGGGCGTCCATAACATAGGCGATGTACCCCGCGCAACCCTGCTGGAAGTAGCGCCTTGTTCTCGCTGTTGAAAAAAGAATCGGTCCGCGTTGTGGCCTTTCGCCCTGAATCACTAACTCTACCCCACAAGGAGTACAAACCCTCACTAGATGCAGCTCACAATCGATCACTGCCCCGTTGGGGCTCAGCCAATTCATACCTACTATAACCTTATTCCCTCGCAGGGGAATAGGAACCAAGTCTACTGAGAACTGCTCATCAAATAACTGTAGTGTACATCCCCTATGAACTCTCGCGACCCTGATGGTCCTATCATCAGCTATCTCCACATCATGTGGGAAATCCAACTCCCCCGGAGCTCTGCTAAATCGCTTGCTAAGCGCGAGCGATACAAATAATCGCGTAGCCCCCGAATCAAACAATACTAGAGCTGAGATGTCGTTCACTAGGAACGATCCTATAGAAAAACACATAACCATAAGCAATAAAAAATAATAATAATAAGATGATGGAGAAGATACATACCCGTAACTACATCAGGAGTCGTCCGAGCCTCCTCGGCTGTCAACTGGAATGCTCTGCTCTTCGCCACTAGTGTCTCGGTCCGACCCTTCCGATCGTCTGTAATCCTTAGGGTAGCAGGAGTGGGTGCTACCACTGGTCCTGCTGATGCTAAACTCGGACACTGGGACCTCTTGCGTCCGATCTGATTGCAATGAAAGAAAATCAGATCAGATGTTGAGGTGGGAATCATAGTCGTAGTAGCTGTACAATCCTTGCGCATGTGACGAGTCCGACCGCACTTGAAGCAGCTGGAACTCCCTGCCTTGCACACTCCATCGTGCAACCTCCCACACTTGCCACACTGACTGTGGCTCTGTTGTCCCCTAGGTCTGTGATCGGATACCTTGGGCTTTTTGCTCGAACTCCTTGTGCCAGATAACACCTCTGGCTTCCTCTTCTTCTCCATCTCTAAATCGATCTCCCTCTCACGAGCCCTCACAGTCATATAATCCAGCATTTTACAGTTGGAACAGCTCACAAACTGTCGGATATCACTCCTCAACATCTCATGGTATTTGGCCTTCTTCATCTCCTCGTCTGCTGTGTACTGAGGAACGAGAAGAGCCCTCTCACTTGTCACAACTGGAAATTTTGAGCCATGTAATCTATACATTCAAGTTAATGTGAATCAAAAACTTCAATCAAATACATCATACAAGTACTACAAACAGTCATCAAACAATTGGAAACCCTAAAAGTTCTTGTTTAGGTACACCTTGGACTAGAACTTCCTTCTTGGATCCAAATAGACCAATAAGCTTCCAAATAGACTATCATGGGCTTAGAACCCTAATTGGGCTCTAATTGGACCCACATTTATTTATTTCAACATTTTGGGCCATGTTGGGCCTATAATGAAATGAATTAAAAGCCTTGATACATGAATAACCTAAACTAGTCCAATAAAAATATAAAAATCATACCACATTCTTTTAGGTATAAAACACACCCTAACTAACTCTAATTTTGGGCTTAAGAGGAAAAAAGCCCAAATTTTTCTTTTCCCTTTCAAATTCTCGGCCCAAGGCCCAAATCCAAGGAGATAAGAGATGAAGTTGACTTTGGTTGCCACCTCATCTTTACCCATAGGATTTCCATGCAAGATATTCCCTTTTCCCATGCAAGTATCACTTCAAAATCACCTCACTCCTTCCTCTCTCTCACTCTCGGCCACAAGCACACACACACACACACACCACAAATCTCTCACAAATTCTCTCTAAATCACTCAAGAACATCTCTCCCTCTCCACTCAAAAATCTCGAGTTTTAGGAAGCATTCAAGAGGAAATCTCCACTAAATTCTTCATCTAAGGTAAGATTATGCATAGATCTATGATTTAAATTCTTTTTGTTATCAAAATCCTTTCCTAAACTATGCAAAAATCGTGATCTTGCACCCTAGAACCATCTCAAACTCGAGATCTACCAAGGAAAGGTGCTAAGGCCCAAAAATCATCAAGTTTTCTTCCATCTTCTCTCCAAAACCGAAACCACACCCAAGGTGAGCTTCATACCCCCTATTTTCTGTTTTTATGAGTTTTTTTTTGGGGGGGGGGAATACAAGTGAAAGTGTAGATCTATATGTGTTTTGTATGCCTTGTATGATTTCCATGCTTATATGTATGCTTTTGTGTGTTATAATGTTGGATCTAGCCATAAAACCCCTCAAAACCGAGATATATCTTGTGTGAAATGATTTTAGCTTCAAATATATTTTTACATACAAAGTGTTTCAAGAAAAATGGCTAAGTGGTTTAGTAACAATTTTCTTTGGATTAAAAACACAAATTTTGGGCCTAAAATGCGAAAAATACAAAATTAAGGGTCCAAATTGGCATATCACGAATTCTGCTGGATGAAGTGTGCCAAAACAGTTTCCATAAATCAATTTATGGAAATATACTCATTTAGGGGATTAAAAACATAAATTCCAAGCTTAATGGGCTAAAAATGACATTTTTGGCCCAATGAGGCCCATTATGCGGATTTTTCTGTTTTGGAGGGCCAAAACTGTGATTTTCTGTAAAACAGTGGACTATAAGTGTTCCAAATCCTTTTCAAAGGTTTAAACTGCTTTTTAAATTTAAAAAGGACCAAAGTTGCAAAAAATTTCCAATTTGGGCCAAAATTGCCAAAGTTGCGAAAAAGAAGGGTTAAAACCGAGAAAACTGCATTTTCAGGGACTTAAACTGTTTTCTATGAAAAATATGCTGAAAAATATTAATTTCAATAATTTTTGGTGTTAAAATGTCAAGAAAATTAGTTTAAGGACCAAACCGGGAAGTATTTAATAAAAGGGTTGAAAATGTAAATTTTACAAACAATGAGGGGCTGAAAACAGAAAAATTTCAAGACTAATTCAATATACACAATTTGATCAAATAATGGCACCGCGGCTTTCGACGAAATACAATACATTACAATACCAAAAGTCGTTGTTAAACGAATTGGTTCGGTCTCGAACCAATAGAAATCTACAACTACTAACACTACGACACTACTACACTACGGTTCATACAAATAACGTTTGGGAACTTAGCTTACATACGAGTGTGCACAGACGTCTACGCACCATCTTCGGGCCCCAAAAGTGTAAAATCTTGCTTGTTGGGCCTAGCTAGCCCAATGACCTGATCTTAAGGCCCGAAGACGCATATTTTCTACGAAGTGTTGAGTTTCACCGACTTGGCACAACGTAGAGGGACTTTCAATGGCTTGTATACCACTGGTCCCCAAGGGTCCTTGGTATTGCTAGAAAAGTCTGCATATTTTGCGAGGCGGGTCGGGGACCCCTCGTACGCATATTATCCCCAACCGATTAATAGAGTCATCGAGGCCTTCGTGTCCTCTTACTCTTCGGATGTGGGACGACACATAGTCAGGGCGGCTGGATAACGTGATTTGTACGAACGACACCTTCGGGATCGTTAGTATTACTATGAACTGGGTGTTTGTGTAATGCGGGTTTGTAGTAAATAATCATGCTCAAAAATAATCCAACGTCGCCTGGGAATGACACTCCTATTTTTGTAATGGTTTCAACGCAACTTAACGAATTTCAAAAGATTAGGAAAACATCGGGTTTTCCTAGGTTTTTCAAACATATCGGATTCGAAACGCATATAATTTTTAATAAACAATTTTCATAAGTACAGAAACAAACAGGCATACTTATGGATCTTCACAAACATTTTCGAAAGTTTTTCATTTCAGAAAATATCGGATTTTCTGGTGGTTTTCAAACAATACAAACATTGGATTTCAAACACTACTTATGATCTCACCAACATTTCATATGTTGACGTTTTTCAAAATACTTGTATTCTCAGGGAACCAGTGAATCAAGGGAAATCATATTCAGTGACGGTTGCAGTTTATCTATGTATGAATTGAACAATTTAATTTTTGGGAATGTAATGTTTAACCAATGAATTTCATGTAAACGCTACTGGTTGTACTGTATTGATGAATGGTGACGAATGTTGTTATGTTTCATATATATTCAATGTTATGGTATACAATTGAGTCACGACAGCCCCCGGACGTTTCCGCCGTCTGGTTCGGGGGTGTGACATCACTGAACTTCGAGGTAATCTCCGCCACCGTCTCTGTCGTCTGCTGGAGATCCTGGAACTCCCTGGCAAGCTGCTGCACCTCAATAACAGGTGTGAACTTGGATCTGAACCTGGTCGTGAAATCCGTCCAGGTCATAGCTTCAATCACGTGCCCTGCCCTTCAGAAGACAGGATGCAAGTCGGACCTTGTCCCCCTCGGGACATCTGCTAGAGTGAAAAGTGTTGGCCATATCAGCCAACCATCTGGTACTCACAATTGGGTCTCGGGCCCCCAGATAATCTGGAGCTCCACAAGCCCTAAACTCCCTGAATGTGAGCATGCGCAACCCCATCATGGCGGCCAACTCAGCTCGGTACGTAATCATCTTGTCATCCAAAAGCTCCAAAATACCCTCCTTGACCGAACCGAAGATCACAGGAGTCTGCTCGAGTATGCTACATGTGATATCTGAGCAGATGAACTCCCTAGTCTGCTCATCCAAATGCTCCACCCCCGAGCCTGAACCTGATCCTTCTCCGACACCTGAACTGCCGGCTGCTGGCCTAGGGCGTAAAACCACCATTCTGAAAACACAATATGACAACGTCAGAAACACTAATATAATTGGAGGGATTTCATCTACTACAAGTTTCCTAGTCTTGTCTCAGCCTTCCTCGATTTAAGTACAAATCCTCTGCTTTTAGTAGTATGGGCCCTTACTACCTTCCACATATATCCGTACTTTCCTCAAGAACTACCTCGACTCCACCAAGTCCCTTCTATTACTATTGCTGATCTCATGCTAATCTCATCATAGGCTTGCCCTAGGGTAATCACCAACCCACTCTCCACCATCAGCTGCATAAGAACTCCCTGTTATCTTCCCCTAACTTTCTCGTGAATACTATTACATATTACTAAGACTAAATAATTCTTCGAATGAGAGATCCTACCCTACAACGGTTGGACTCAGACAAGAGCTGCGCAATAGAGCTAGACCTAACCTTCTGAAATTATTTAATCCTCGCAATATGTAATGTAACATATTCACTTACTAGATAGTAAAGGATAACTAGAACTCCTAAAAGCACAAAGCAAGCAACATTTGGGCATTGAGTACACATAATCAAGCATATACTACTTTGGCTATCATGCTGGCTAATCTGTTCTAGCATACTGTTCTCATAAAGTCAAACACATATAACAGGAACATAAGTCATCCTCCCTAGATCCTTAGTCCTAATCTAGCATGTTGTTCTAATAAAGCTGATAATCATAACATGACATGAACTTGTATGGGTAATTTGGGAGTACTTACTTAAGCTCGACCGATCGCATGCACCACACCCTTTTTCTCTTTTTCAAACTCTTTTCTCCTTTTAAGTTTCTTTTTCAAAAATTCTTTTAAAAATGTTTTTCATTTTGAAAACCTTATACCATTTCCTTAGTTTGAGTCCAGACACACCCGGAAGTGTGTCCGAATCCCTCAAACCAAGGCTCTGATACTAACTTGAAACAACCCAAAATTACAAGCCAAAAAATTTCGTTTGAAAACGTTACTAAATCCATAATATCAAAATATCATATAATAAAACCATAAGTCGTGTGTCTCAAATGTCATAAATATGTCTCACATCACAAATTATGTCAAAATATCAGAGTCTAACTCCCAGGCTAAAATTGTGGTGGGTGTCATGCCATCATCCCGAGCCCTTCCCCTTGCTAGCTGAAGTACCTAAAACTAAAACTGAAACTGTAAGCACAAAGCTTAGTGAGCTCCCCCAAACTACCACATACCATAAAATAAGAAATAAAGCACATATTGGGCCTTGCCCACTGCATCAGACCGAAGTCCGGAACTAACTAGGGCCTCACCCTCTGCATCGGACCGAAGTCCGGAACTGAATGGGGCCTTGCCCCTGCATCGGACTGATGTCCAGAAATGACTGAACATAGCATAACATAATCATAGCATATAACAATAACACATATACTGCATACTGCATCCGGCCGCAATCCGGAACACATAACACATAGACATGCCCGAATCACAAAGACATCAAGCATACTATACTACTTATAGGGACCACCCCGACATCGAACCATAGTCTGGAACTACTGCTATCTAAACGGGCCGACATTGTGGCCGTAGACCCGCTCCTACTGGATGGAAGCTCACCTCGTAAGGCTGACTGCTGAAATGCTGATCGAGAATTGTTTGACTGTTGCTCCGGCAACTCCCCGACTACAATTTCCATAAAGACACTTAGTTACACATTGATACTAATCTTAGGGTAAAGTGACTATTTTACCCCTGGACAAAGTCATCATCCTGGTCAAAGTCAGCTGCCAGTTGACCTGACTCACCGAGTTAGGCTGCCAACTCACCGAGTCCCTATCCTTTCTTCTATTCCCAAACCTGACTTTACTCGTCGAGTTTAGCAAAGACTCGACGAGTTCTCCTTCTATAATAACATCGAGTCAACCTTCATCTGACTCTCCGAGTTGTATGAACAACTCGTCGAGTCCTCCTTCATCATATGAACACGTCCAGTGTAACAACCCGATATTTTAGGTCAATGTAACGACTGGAAGTCAACTATTGTAATATCTTTGTGAATTAACAAAAATAGCGTCAAAAATGAAATGTTCAAAAAGCTCAGTTCGAGTATACTAAGGTAGATATCGTATCAAGGTTTCCAAAAATATAAAGAATAACAAAATCCGAGTTATAACGAAGAAGTTATGACCAATCGAAGATCCGTAACAATACCAGTAAAGCGTTGTTAAGCCTAAAATGCGAAATTTCAATAAAATACTTTTTGGCCTTAGGTATCTAAATAAAATTTGTAGATATCCCTAACCCGTGAACATACATAAAAAGAACGCCCAAATCTGACTTCGTATGAGGAAGTTATGATTTTTCGAAGCTTCAGATATAGCGGTAGTCACCTAAAAACGTGAAATAGAGATCGAGCGACTTTTGGCCAACGCAATCTAAATGAGAGTCGAAGGTCTCGACAATAGTGTGTTGGGTCGTGTTTTGTGATAAGTATTGGGTCTATTGGGCTCGTTAGCTAGTCCATTTTGTATCTCCGGTATGGGCCTGTCCATCCGTGAGTTTAGTAGGGTTTAGTATAAATAGGAGCTTACATGCATCCTAGAACAAAAAACGATAGAATAGAACGATCAGAGTATTATTCAGCAAGTTTATTATTATCGTTCTTGTAACCCTAAAATCCTCTACAGCGGAAGTTCTTAGTCGAGCTATGCTGAGGATTGTTTGATCTAATCATTCGACACATCTTGATCTATACTTGTGTTATTTACTGTTTTTACTTCATCGCATTACTTGTTAAGAAGATCTAATCGATCATCAAGTTAATTAATAACTTATCAATTGGTATCAGAGCAGGAGGCTGTGTAATTCATACACATCTTTTCTGTGAAAAAGGTTGCGATTAGGGTTATTCCGCATTAACTAATATTTATTGAGTCGTCATCCCATAATCGACGTAACTCAGCATTTATTTGTTTTGCCCTAATCTTATATATATTACAAGTCTGATCTTTCAAACAGGTTATACGATCAAGCATGGACAATTCATAATCAAATCCCATAAACATCTCAAATAGCATTGGATCAACGACGAAGATTCCCATCCTTTACACCCAGGATTATGAAGTCTGGGCACATCACTTTGAAGATTATGTCATTGGATCTGAAGACAATGGATATCTTATTTGGGAAGCAATCGTGTCTGGACCATTCACTCATTCAGCAATGTCTAGAATCATTAAAACTTAGAAAGAGTACAATGATCTGTTGAAGGACGTAAAAGATATTGCTCAAGACGAAAAGGATAAGTTTCAGTGCAATATTAAAGCATTGAGACTAATCAGATTCGCTCTTCAATCGGATACTTTCAGGCTAGTGAGTTCATGCAGCACTGCCAAAGAAATATGGGATAGGCTACGAGAGTTATATTCCACAGACGAAGATCTGGAGCATTCCATTCAGACCCTACTTTTATTTGAGTTTGGAGAATTTAAGCAGAATCCCGAGGAAACTGTTACTCAGACATTCGATCGCTTCAATCATCTTCTCAGTAAGATGATTAAACACAATATTGAAAGGAAGTTGATTGAACAAAAAGTTACGTTTTTGAATGGTCTTAGATCTGAGTGGAGAGCGGTTGTGTCCACTGTTAAAGCTCATGAGCAATTCAAATCTTATTCATTGGCTAAGCTGGTAGGAATTTTGAAATCCTAAGAAAAGATTGTCTTGCAGGAAAAGAATGTGGTTTCAAGCTTGGGTTCCTTGGCTCTTCTTTCTAAAAGCAAAAGTGTGATGGAAGATGAAGACCTTAACTTAGAAGACTTTGACCTTACCTCTGAAGACTATGCAATGATGGTGTCAAATCCAAAGAGGTTTATTAAGAAAAGGTTTCCTACCAATAAGAACCGGAATTGGCAGGGAAGCTATAGTTCTGAAAAAGTGAGGGAGGAACCGAAGGCAGAAGAAGCAAAGAAAGAGCCGAAAGTTGAAGGGCATTTTGGGGTGAACAGCTACTACTGTGGAGGAAAGAACCACTATGCCAAAGACTGTGTCCTAAAGAAAATGGCAGAAAAGGATGAAGAAAAAGATGAAGAAGCTGTGTTGATGAAAAAGCTGGAAGAGATCAAGAGAAAGAAAACTACTGCTAACCCTTCTATGAATGCTTTAATTGTTCAGGGTTCGATAGCGGATGATGAGTTCGGTGGCGTGGAAGTCTGGTCAATCGATTCTGAGGATGATGAAGTTAGAAAGCCATCTCATGGAAAGGCTTATGTTGCGAAAGGGGAAGGAAGTGGTGGAAAGTGTTTGATGGTGTCGGATGTATCTCAAATGAGGGGATACAACACAGACGGTGGGAATGAAGACACGAAGGAGCGAGAGGACTTGTGCTTCACAGCAAAACCTCTCAGCGTGCAGTTTAATGAGCTTGATGAATTAATCAAGAAGGTACAATCCATTTTTGTTTCATTCAAAGTCCCACAAAATTCATATGAAAAAGAATTAAAAAATGTAAATTCAAGAATCTCTCATCTAGACAGCAGTTTAACTCAAACACGGGTCACCAATTCTAACCTAACTGACCAATTAAGCAGGGTGTCTTCAAAGAGTGAGGAACGAAGGATGTGGATAGAGCTGAAGGAGTCGGAGTTGATCAAATCCAAAGACGAAAACATTTATTTACAAAGAGACAATTTAAAACTTTTGAAACAAAGAAATGTGTTTTGTTTGATTGCTAAGCGTCTTTATTCTAACATCACTTAACTTCATCTTAACTGTGAAATAGGACAGAAAATTCATCGCATGATTTTGCCATTTCTTGAGTTTAAGGAAGATGAAATTGATGCTGAAGCATATAATTGCGAAAGTGTAATTTCGTCTGAGGATGTAAATCCGACGTATATGTATGGTCTTGACAAAATCGAATCTTTCATAAAGTCCAAGGACCATAAGGACATGCTGAAAAATCTTTTGGATGAAAATGATAAATTGAAACTAAGGACCGAAGCCATACAAAAGTTTGACTCGTTGAATGCCAACTTCAGCTCAGAAAATAAAATTGATGTTGAAAATGCATCTGAGCTTAATGAGGATGATGATATGAGTGAAATTTCTGTAGAGGATGAAATTGACTGTTCTGAGTTTGTCAAGAGCGAACCCGAAAACCACAAAAATCTTATTTCAGAAAATTCTGTGGAATTTGCTCGATTGTCCCAACAAAAGTCCCCGATCCTTGAAGAAAAAGCTGTTGTATACCAAAAGGTAAGGACAACTCCAAATCAGGTGTATAAGGTTATAGGAGTAACCGAACATCAGACAGCCGAACTCACAGCCATTGTAAATGAAGATAATGCTGATGGTTGTGATGAGTTCTTCTGGTCTGCCCCCATTGACAATGCTGATGAAACCGTTGGTCTGTCAGAACGGACGTCCTGGAAAACCAAAGACAGATATGTGCCAGAGCCTTTGAACAAGCCTGATAACTTCGACATACCAAGTACTAGTGGTACAAAAGATGTTCCTGAAGAGAAAGGAGTTCCTGCAGAAAAAGTCACTCCTTCAAGAGAAACATCATCAGTACAAAGTGCACCGGCTGACAAGAAGCAAAAGCAAAAAGCCATCATCCACCGACAGCCGAAGCAAGTAAAGGATCAGAAGCAACAAAGGAATCAGAGATACAAGAAAAATCTCTTTGAACGAAAACATTTTTGGCGATCTCAAAACGCCCATTTCTCTTATCATGACAGAAATTCAAAGTCAGAGAAAAATGCTGTTAGGCAGCAAGAAAGTAATAATAACCAAAAGGAAAGGTTCGGTTCTGAGGATCATAACAACCGAAGGGAAAGGTTCGGTTCAGAGAACACCAACTACCGAAAGCATAAGTTCGGTTCCAAAAGCAAAAGCAATCAAGGTTCAAGGTTCGGTCCCACTAATGATAAAAAACAAAAGGGGCACCTAGAACCTCAAGTTAAGCAAACTTCTCAGTCTAACTTCTCTCGTTCTAATTCTTCTCAAGCCCATTCTAAATCCAATTCTGTTCATACTCAAAACCCAAAATCTTCAACAGATTCGAAAGGAAAATCGAAGGTTTCCTCAGTCAAGACTGATCAAAAGCATTCCAAGGCCCAAACGTCAAATCTTGAACCCAAACCGTCTGTAACAAATCCCAACAAAATTAAAGTTTTCACCATTAAAAAGAAAGATGAAACAACTTTAATAAAAAGAACATATCTTGTTGACATCTCTCTTGCTATTCCTGTTCCTATGAAAGGCTCACGTGGACCCAAGAAACTGTGGGTTCCTAAATCTACTTAATTTTTGCAGGTTATCAGTGACGAGCAGTTTGACGAAGAATGGTATATTGACAGTGGCTGCTCATGTCACATGACAGGAAGGAAGGAAGAGATGAGGGAATTTCGGTCTCTTTCAAACGGGGGAAACGTCAAGTTCGGAAACAACTCATTCGGCACGATAAAAGGTTATGGAATGATAACAAATGGAGATTTCACGATTAGAAAGGTTGCATACGTTGAAAGATTGCAACACAACCTCATTAGTGTATCTCAGCTTGTTGGAGGTACCGGTCTCAAGGTCTCTTTCGACGATGAGGGTTCAGAGATAATTGAAAAGAAAACAAAAAGAGTAATTCTCAAATCGGAGCGCAAAGGCGAAATGTTTCCCCTGAATCTCAAACCCATCAAAGGAAATCCAGCTATCTGCCTGTTATCCAAAGCACAATCTGACGAAAGCTGGCTGTGGCACCGAAGGCTCTCTCATCTCAACTTCAAGGATATAAACAAACTTGTCACAGGTGGTCATGTTCGAGGTCTTCCATTGCTCAAATTCGATCGAGAACATTTATGTGCTGCGTGTGAAATGGGGAAGCAGAGTCGTCAAAGTCACCCATTGATTGTAAACACTAAAGTTGTTGAACCATTAGAGTTAATTCACATTGACTTGTGTGGTCCATCATCTATCGAAAGCATTGGCGGTAGCAAGTATATTCTTGTCATTGTTGATGACTTTTCATGTTTTACATGGGTGTTCTTTCTGAAGCACAAATCTGAAGCACCTCTCAAGCTAAAGATGTTTATCAAGCAGGTTGAAGTGCAGCTGAGGAAAGTCGTTCGCAACATCAGGAGCGACAATGGGCTAGAGTTCAAAAATAAAGAATTCGAATACTTCTTGGTAGAAAAAGGAACCAGCCACAACTTCTCAGCTCCCTACACCCCTCAGCAAAACGGAATTGTCGAAAGACGAAACCGATCTTTGTGTGCGGCGGCCCGAACCATGCTAAGTTTTGCCTCTTTACCTTTATATTTTTGGGCTGATGCTATTGCTGCAACATGTTTTACGCAGAATAGGTCCTATCTCAATAAACGCTTTAATCTCACTCCTTATGAGATCATCAACAACAGGAAGCCAAATGTCAAATTCTTCCACGTATTCGGCTCACGGTGTTTCATCTTCAATTCTAAAGAACATCGCAACAAGTTTGATGTGAAAGCCGATGAAGGGATATTTCTGGGATACTCTCTCACTTCGAAAGCATACAGGGTTTTGAACAAACGTTCGAGGAAGATTGAAGAAACTTATTATGTGACTTTCGATGACAGCTATGTCAAAAAGCTGAAGTCCAGTGAAGACACAGTTGGAGAATTTTTTTCTCAAACAGGCCAAGTCACAACCTCGATTGCAAACCTATTTGAGAAATTTGTTGAGTTATTCGATGAACCAGAGAAGGCCACTCTCTCGGAAGCTAGTGCAGCAGACAACAAAGTAGATCATCTGAAGCAACTCATCGAAAATGCTGCCAAGCAAATGAATGAAGGAGGATCAAGTTCCAACGACCCTCCACAGCACAATGCTTCAGTTGAGGGGGAGGATCCACCTACTTCTTCACAGCCGGGCTCACATGTTGAGGGGGAGAACTGTTCTCCAGCTGCTCCCGAACGCCCAGCTGTACCCAAAAGCCAATCTGTACCCGAAAGTCCTGTGGTACCCGAAAGCTCAACACCACCCGAAACTCCTGTAGCTCCGGAAAGTCAAGATACACCTGGAAGCTCATCTGTCGAGGGGGAGAATGCTGATATGTCTTATGACAATGATAGTCAATCTGAACTAGAAGAAATGGTAAATGTTGAATTGGATCCATCCTATGATCCAAATTACCCTCCTCTTGTCAAATGGACCAGAGATCATCCTGTTTCACAGGTTGTTGGTAATGTCTCTGAAAAGGTCCTGACCCGATCTCAACTAAAGGCAAAGCAAACTTCCTTATTTTCAAAAGTAGAGTTCTGTATGTTTAACTCCTTCGTCTCAAAAGTTGAACCAAAGACAGTTAACACTGCTCTTGATCACTCCGATTGGATTCAAGCTATGCAAGACGAACTTCATGAATTCGAAAGAAATAAAGTTTGGCGCCTTATTCCAACTCCTCAAGATGCCTCGGTTGTTGGTCTCAAATGGGTCTTTAGAAATAAGATGGACAAGGAAGGCAATGTGATTAGAAACAAAGCTCGTCTAGTGGTGAAAGGATACTACCAGGAGGAAGGAATCGATTATGAGGAAAATTTTGCTCCTGTGGCTAGGCTTGAATCTGTTCGAATATTTCTTGCCTATGCTGCACACAAGAACTTTGAGGTCTTCCAAATGGACGTAAAGGGCGCATTTCTAAATGGAGAACTTGAAGAAACAGTGTACGTAGAGCAACCACCTGGATTTGTCAATGAAAAATACCCCAATCATTGTTATATTCTGGACAAAGCGGTATATGGACTGAAACAAGCACCGATGGCCTGGTATGAAACGCTAACCAAGTTTTTAAAGATGTCCAAATTCAAACAAGTTCGGTTGACCCAACCTTCTTTCGTAAGAAGGAAGGTAACCACCTTATGATTGTTCAAATCTATGTCGATGATATCATCTTTGGCTCAACGAATCCTAGCTTAACGGCTGAATTTAGAAAGCTGATGGAGACTAAATTTGAAATGAGCTCAATGGGTCCAATTAACTTTTTCCTTGGTTTAAATATTAGACAGGGACCTGAAGGCATCTTTATTAACCAGGAAGCTTACACGAAGACTCTCCTTGCTAAATTTGGCATGATGGGAGACTCAAAGGTTAAAGTTCCAATGGCGTTCGGCACCAAGCTCACTCCATCCTTGGATAAGCCAACAGTCGACATTACGCTATATCGCCAAATGATCGGTTCTTTAATGTACCTTACTGCTAGCAGGCCTGATATAGTGTTTTCTGTTTGCTACTGTGCTAGATTTCAGGCAAATCCTCGTGAACCTCACATGCTTGTAGTGAAGAACATACTCCGGTATCTCAAGCGAACTACCTCTCTCGGCTTATAGTATCCATCCAACTCAGGTTTCTTCGTTCAAGCCTACTCAGATGCAGACCTTGGAGGTTGTGGACTAGACAGGAAAAGCACCACTGGAGGCTGCCAATTCCTTGACGGGAAGTTGGTTAGTTGGCAATCAAAGAAACAAACCTGTGTATCCCTGTCTACCACTGAGGCAGAATACATCGCAGCTGCCTCCTGTACTTCTCAAGTGATTTGGATCCAAAGCCAACTCAGGGACTATGGACTCAATATGAAAAGATCCCACTATATTGCGACTCTGAAAGTGCAATTAGGATCTGTCATAACCCAATGCAATACTCGAAGACTAAGCACATAGCACTGAGGTATCACTTCATTAAGGATCATGTGGAAAATGGGAACGTCGAAATACACTTTGTTCGAACCACTGATCAACTGGCTGACATCTTCACCAAAGCTCTTCCTAAAGCATTTTTTAACAAAATACTACAAGGGCTAGGTATGATGGAATCAGAGTCAGTACCAAAAATTACCTCTCAAGCTCAAAAGCAAGAAGCGAAATAGACCGAACGTTCGGGTTTGGGTCTTATGCTAACGTACCGAAATGAACCGAACGCTCGGGTTCGGTTGCATTATCTGCTTTTCGCTCATCACTCAAAGGTAGTTTCCTTGGTTCTAGATCTTATGTATAAATTTTCCAAATTCATTTCTCTTATTGTCAAAGTTATTCTCTTTTTTCAAATCTATTTTCTTTGGCGACCGAAATCAACCGAATGTTCGGGTTCAGTTCCAAAAATTTTCTCACCCGAAATAGACTGAACGCTCGGGTTCGGTTCCAAAGTTTTTCTCAACCGAAATAGACCGAACACTCGGGTTCGGTTCCAATTTTTTTTGTGTGTGTCTAATTTTTTTTTATCAAAAATTCCAAAAATATTTTTTTCTTTTCTTTCATAAATACAAAAACTCCAAAAAATATTTTTTTTATTATCTTATTTAGCTTGGCTTTTATTTTTTTATTTTATTTCTCCTTTTCTTGTGGGTATATAATTTCATTAGCTAAGTGTCCCTAGAAGCATGCTGCTGTATGCGTCCAAAGCCTCACCTGATTCTGAATAATAGCCTTACTGACCTGGTATAAACAAACATTGTCTTCCCAATTAGGCTATCATATTTATTCTAATCATGAGCTACCTAACTCTCTTCTCACATGAGATAAGAGTTTTCTGCTTGGTCCTATTTTTTATAGCAGAGGTACTTTGATTTCTTTACACCATCTACATTGCATTTCTCCATCACATTCGATTCACAAATGTAACCCTTGAGACTCTCAAAAATTACCACTGAGGATTATGGTTGCACAATTTCTGTGTTCATGATCTTAGCTTCGTGTCACTATGTGCTAAGTGAAACCCAAAATTCAATACCCATTATGCATTGACGGTGAACAATTAATTTGCTCAAGCTTTCACTAATTAATTGACGAATGTACCTCATGAAATCTCTATTTTTCTTTTGAGTGATTCCTATGAAATTGTTAACACCCATAACATTTCTTCCCTTGGGATCCAGTTTTATTTTTTGTTGAGATTTTATATATTTCCTAGCCAAATTAAATTATCTCCAACCTACTTGTTCAACAGACTACACCGGTCTCACAAGTACTTCGTTCGATTTCTGTCTTATATCAAGATTAGGAATTTTGAATCGAAGCGATATCCACCCTCATAAGCCTAATTAAAAGAAGCCTTTCAACACTTCTTAATAAGTGTCTGATCGATATTTAACGGGAAACCACACAAACACTTTAAAGTCTCTCTTGACTTTGAAGGAAGAGATTCGTGCCCGGGATCATTTGTTTCGTGTCTTTATTGACATCACATATTTTCCCAAAAGTGTTGCTTTATTTCTTTTCTTTTACACCCTAAGCACGAAAATCCTTGATTTTCAAAAATTCAGGTTCTATTAATTACAAGGCATTTTAATTGGATTGGTGATTTATTAAAGGATGTGGTAAATATTGATCCACGTGGGAGAATTTTTCTAAAAGATGCTGTTTTATTCTAAAGGGATAAGGTGACGACATGATGACTCAGGCGGGAGTCTAATCGATTCGATTTCAAACGGCGCAAGAGGGAAGCGTGCGAATCTGAACCGTTTCATCTCCAAACGGCACCTGATGGGAAGGCGTGTTATTAGGGGCCTGACATTCTCTCTCATGCGTGATCATCGGCAACCCCAACTGTCACGCATCAGTCAACTCCGAAAAACCCTTCGTTTTTCAATCGAAGATTTGGGAAGATCTTTCTCTCTCCTTAACCCACAGTATAAAAGGCAACATCATCTACCGTTTACCTCTTTACTGCAGTTAAAATTCCCAGAGAGCAAGAGATCCCTAAACCTTCACTGTTCATCATCTCCTCCACTTTCTTCATAGCAATGGCAGATTCTTCCTCAGTTCACGCAACATCCCACATTTTGCCCATTCGCCCACAGCAAAGCTTGATCATCGATTTAACTCCTCAATCGTATGACACATTCATGTTCCCCATCATCGAGTGTCTGAAGTTTTCTCCAATCACTCCTGCACTTACTAGGGCTGAAACTGTTCTGATGGAACTCTTGTCACAGATATTTGCCACTGCTCACTACGACAAGGTCGTCGACAGAATCTTCTTTGATAACTTTGAACACAAGGCGTCGATTTCAAAGCAGCGGTTTTGCTCGTTGTGAGGGTTTGACGCAGATTCTTCCAGGGTCAATCCGGAATCAATCCCCTTGGGTCATCTGTTCAACATGTTCTACAACATGGGATACACGGAGGTGCTTACTACGGTGACGAAATTTAAAAAGTCATGCCTACCTCCACAGTGGAATGGGATGTTCACTGTTTTGTTCAAAGGTTTATCTGAACGAAGTGCCGGGTCTGATGGAGCCAACCGTTTATTTCTCTCCATAATGTATGGTATCTACAATGGCATCAACATGGACTATGGGTCAGTTCTGTGGCAACAACTTATTCAGAGTCTCTCCTCCACTTCCAGACATTCAGAGATCTCATATGCTCGGTTCTGGACCATTATCACGAAATGGGTGATGGACAAGTACCACGTCCCCATTGTCGCTGGTGCTCCAATGTCTTTGATTGGTACCTTCCATACCATGAAGATCATTGTGTCGGATGCTTCTAAGTTTCCATTCAATGGGTCTATCCCTGAAACGATGTATGGTGATGTTCCGGCTGACAGCAGGATCATTCAGACGTATAAGGAGTTCAGACGTTCTGGTCCGAGGGATCTTACTCCGGAGATGCTGAAATCAATTCATGATGCCGACAAGCCTGCTCCAAGAGGCAAGAAGGCTGATAAGGGGAAACAAGTGGCCAAGGGGGCAAAAGGTCCGTCTCCAAAGAAGAGGAAACCCACCAGGGCTGCTCCGTCTCCACAGCAGAAGAGGAGAAAAACCCAACCGCGACGAAAGTTGATTATCGGTTCCTCCTCAAGCAAGTCTGAGGGTGACAATTCTGATTCTGAAGGCTGTCAACGTGGTAACACTCCACCACGATCTCCAACCCCTGAAGTTCATGTCTCTACTTCTCCTCTTTCCTCTCCACCTAAAACCATTCCTATTTCTATTCCCCCCATAACTTCCACTACTCAAATACCACCCACTTCCATCCCAATACCACCACCAATATTCACCGAAGCTACCACAACCACCACTGCAAATGTTAGAAGCAACGTATCTGATACGGGGGTTCATACTGACGCACCCGAAACCACCCCAGCTCCCGAACCCACACCTACACCCGAACAAACTACCCAACTCGAACCTACCCATACTACCGAACCACCAGCTTCACCACCACCATCTTCTCCTGGTTACGCATCAGAGGGAGAAGAACCATTCCTTGGCAGGGAGAATATGACTTTGACTCGGTCTACTATAGCCCGTTTCAAGTACAAAGCAATGACGATGATGACGCTCCTGTCACCAAAAGGCATCTCTAGGAGCTCCATGACAAGATTGACTCACTCATTGCCTCCTCTTCCACTTCTCAGTCATCCCTATCTGAAGCTGCAGTTTAGAAAATTGTTGACGCTTTCTCCAAAGCTCAGCAAGCTTCACTTGCTTCTGCAACCACCGCCATAGATGCCTCAACCAAAGCCTGTCAGGCTGCGACCGAAAAAGTCGATAAACTATTTACAGATGTCTCTTCCCTGTTGAAGTCTTTACAGGAGAGTGCCAACGCCGCCAAGAATACGCTGGAACCTATTGTCCACCAGCTGGCAACATCAGTCGCAACTGAGTTGAAGTCCTTCGCTTCTCTTCGTCAAACAATTTCAGACGACAACTCAGCTTTCCGAACAACCATCGAAGAACGTCTCTCCAAGCTTCAAGAAGATTTGGCTGCCGAGAACACTCTCATGGATGTTCTAGCCAGGAAGACTACCGCTCTAAAGGTCAAGAGCATTCAACTCTCCAACTCTCAACAGGAGATTGACTCTCTTCGATCTAAAAGGGAGGTCATCAAATCGTGTGTTTCGGATGTCCACTCTGCCATCTCCAACATCCTAGAAGCACATGATCCAATTCTTAACTACACTGTGAGGCGTGACCTTGCAGAGAAGCTCACTCCCGCCCTCGCCCTACTCAGTAATATCGAAGGGATCCTTGATTTCGTGTCCATTCTGAAACAAGGGGGAGAGAAGGAAACAATGTCTCAACCACCTCCTACTTCCACAGCAACTCACACTACCGAACCTCCTCTAGTAGGCCAAGCCTCCGGTTCCGGTGTGAAAGACAAAGGCAAAAAGATTGCTGAGGAGGAAGAAGAAGATGATGATAAAGAAACAATCGCCGACTTGTTGAAGCGTAAAAGTCGACACAATGAGGCTGACATCAGTGCTCGTGTGGCAAGAGAGGCTGAAGAAGCCGAACGTAAACAGAAGGAAGCCCACGACCTTCTTGAGAGCAGGAAAACTCTGTTTCCTTCCTGGACTCTTGAGATGATGATTAAAGAATCCATTGACACACCAAGTATCTTGTGGCTGGAACCTGTGATCTCTTTAGATCGTTCCAATACTGTCGATTCACAGTTCGACATGCCACTGACCCGAAAGGCTTTTATCTTTCATGCCTTTTCCAACGTTGCAGAGTTCCCTCATCCTCATCCACTGGTTGATCGGGACTTAATCAATTTCTATCTGAAGGCTGCTCAACCCCAATATCAGACTTGGAGCGCTCAAAAAATTGTCAACGTTCGGGTCTTGAAGCCGTACAGTGAAGGTAACTTCATCAACGTTCAGTTCAAGGTACTTCGAGGATCTGCCAAAACAGAACATGCTATTTCCCTTGCAGATCTTCCCAACCTTAATCCCCATGATTGGATTATCTTGCACAACATCCTCCTCACCAACGAAGCTGAATACGGTCCGATCATCGACCATTTCAAGAGGATGCTTGTGTGCTACATCATGGAAGTTGCATTGATGGATCAGGAGATTGCGAGCGTATTTAAGAAGAAACCTACAATATCTCCTGTTGGGTCTGCCAGTGATCTCAACATGATGCAGATGGGGAAGATTGACTCGAGGAGGAATTCGGTCATGTTTACCAGGAACGAAGGACAGAAATGTCTTTTTGCCTTGGCTGACAAACATCTCTATACCACTGGATGTTTGGAACACGTTTTGGGGATCATCCACAGATGCAAGCAGAACACAGCGGATGATATCAAGTACTTTGATGATATGATTCAATGGTACATTCGGTTCAGACAGACTATCCTTGCTCTTATCACACATCTGTTTGATACTGTAAAGAAGGCTCCCGCTGCTGGCCCAAGCAAGAAGAAGAAGTAGTCTCGCTCCAATTTGACGCAAAGGGGGAGATTGTTGGGTCGTGTTTTGTGATAAGTATTACGTCTATTGGGCTCGTTAGCTAGTCCATTTTGTATCTCCGGTATGGGCCTGTCCATCCGTGAGTTTAGTAGGGTTTAGTATAAATAGGAGCTTGCATGCATCCTAGAACAAAAAACGATAGAATAGAACGATCAGAGTATTATTCAACAAGTTTATTATTATCGTTCTTGTAACCCTAAAATCCTCTACAGCGGAAGTTCTTAGTCGAGCTCTGCTGAGGATTGTTTGATCTAATCATTCGACACATCTTGATCTATACTTGTGTTATTTACTGTTTTTACTTCATCGCATTACTTGTTAAGAAGATCTAATCGATCATCAAGTTAATTAATAACTTATCATAGTGATACAACGGTAAAAAGACAGACGAAAATGGACGTCGGATGAAGAAGTTATGGATTTTAACGGGCTTTTCCAGTCCCGACCTGTTAAAAATATATTATTAAAAATAAATTCAAAATTAGCCAACGAAGTCCAAACGAGAGTTGTAGATCATTTTCTTAGCTACGTGTGGATATAAAGAACGTCGAAATCGGAGCTTGTATGCAAAAGTTATGGATTTTACAAGAAAAGGGCACAACTTCCGAGGCTAGTCCGAAGGGAACGCCCTGCGCTCCCTAAGGGAGCGCCCCATGTTCGTGCTTGCAGACCTGTCCCTTCGCCATCCCATCCGAGGTTTGTAAGTGATGACGTATTTGGGCTCTGGAACGCGTTGCGTTCAGGGGAACGCCCTGCGTAGGGGAAACGTCCCGCGTACCCAGCATGAACGCCCAACGTTCGCATCTTTTCCAGCCCCTATATAAAGGGTGCGAGGGTGACGGAAAAATGTTGCTAATTCACCACCAACGCTCCCGATTTTTGCACTTCTAACCTCTCGAGATTATCCCGACTTTCTGGTTTCATATCTAAGCGCTAACGGAAGTTATACGCTCCCGAGATTCCCGAGAATCCCGAGAAATCCGTTGTCTCCATTCGAAGTTCTGCTCGATTATTATCTTATCTTCTTCAAACTTCCACTTCAACCAAGTGAGTTGATACCCCCATTTCTACGCTTCTAACTGATTTTAAATGCTTTTGAACACTTTACCGGGGGGGGGGGGGGATACAAGTAAACTCACAGTTAATCCCATGTGAAAACATCAATCTTTTGTTATACATTTCATGTTGTTTTTATAACTATCACATGGATTTTGTTAACGTGCAAACATCTTATACCACTTAACCCTCTCGGGATGAAACATAATTATGAATATTTGAAGTGTTATTTATATGTTTGCATCATATCAAGGATAACCATTTTTACTATAACATTCGTAGACATGCAAGAACATACAAATCATTATTATGCCTTGTCAAAACTGTAGAAAAGGGTAATTATTTCAGAGACAAACATATTCATTCTAATACGTGACTTAATTGAGAACTCGTGAGTCATTCATCTTCAATATACCTTTTAAGGTACCACTAGAAGTCCTGTTTATAACCAGAATCTCCCGTCCGGAGAACGTGACAAGTGTGTATAGATCTATACGGGACTAATGATCCCGCGCCCTGACTGCTAGCTACAGTCCTCGGGGTGACAAGTGTCATCTTATTTCGACGCCTGAAGAACGTCGCTATAGGCAAATTATGATAATACGGTTATAAAAACTCACTGGATAGACAATTATTATGGTATTACGTTTTCACGGGAAAAGTAACAGATACAGTTCTTTTCACATTCAAATACAAATCTTCTTATAGTTTTGTTTTATAATAAGACTATACATCATTCTTTTGAGCATGTCATAGTTGCTTACAGGTTATGGTCTTGGTCATTTGAGACTGCATTTCACTTTTAGGAAAAAATAGGATTTTCTTGGTTCAAATACATACAATTTATACAACAATCATTCATACTCATTTCATACAATTGTTAGAAAATATCGGATTTTCTGGAAAACATACACCAACTTTCGAATGACATACATTTTCTCAAAACAATACTTATGAACTCACCAGCTCTATTGTTGACACTTTTTCTTTGAAATAACTTGTATTCTCAGGAAAACGCTAAATCAGGTAGTATCTACTGTTGAAGACTAACGCGCTGGCGTTAGTAACATATTTTGGGATCACCATATTGTATTTGATATTCAAACATGTAACACATACAATCGTGTAAACTTTTCAAATATATTTATATTATGGTGGTGTGTACTTTCTTTACTATTCAATTGTTATGATACTGTACATGACGTCCTCCGCCCCCGAACGTTTTCTGCCGTTCAGGTTTGGGGTCGTGCCAGATTGGTATCAGAGCATTGTTTATAGTGAACTAAGTATATCAAAACCATTTTGATATACAACTATAAACACAACTGGGCAAAAACACTATGAGTGAGATTTATACTTTTAAAATGAAACTTTTATAAAGTATACATGCATACATTATATAATAGGGTCAGTATCATAATGAAAACAATATAGAAGTATTATAGATAAGTTATGCAATACAGGTATGCCTTGGAATATGTAATTGGGACTGGGATGGATATAACCTGATCAACTATATTTGTCCGAGAGCCGACCAGCATATGCCAGGGGATAGCTATAGTGAACAACAAGTCTAAAACTTACCAAACCTATAAACTTTAGAATCAAACATAACATCTACATACTATAGGAGTATTTTGTATATACAATAGTTTAACTTACATGTTTAGATTTACATGTTTTAGTTTTTAGACAATTCTCATATCTCTATTCTCGTGCAGACACAATGGCTGGATTCCATCTACCAGGGGACCCCTACTACCCAAATCAAGGCAACGGATGGTGGGTAGAGGATGACCCAAAAGCAGATGAGGAACCCATGGAAGAGGAGGAAGAGGAAGGCTCAGATGGGACATACTCAGAGCCAGAGGTAATCAACCCACTAGACGTCCGAACTCCTGCGGTTAGGATAAGTTTTCAAGGACCAACTCCCGTCTGGGGAAACCACATTCACCACTAGAGTCAGCAACAAGGAGTGCGTCCTCCCTACGGCATGTGTCGTGACTTCTATAACGTCAGTAATGGAAGTTCAGCTGACCGATCACTCCCAATCATTGTAGACAAGCTAGCTAACCAATCTTACCTATCAGGAGTCTTGGCGAACCAGATTCGTTAAGTCAACATAGAGGTACAAGGTAGCGTTGCCGACATTCGTCGCCGTGACAAGTTACAGGAAAATGCCCAATTCCACACCGACGCACTCCAGGATCAAATGAATACAACCCTCGCTGAGGTAAGAGAAATGAGGGAGCATCAAGCCACCTTTGAAAGGCTCTTAATGGGAACCAAGCAATCAGACACGAAGTCTAGCTCCAAGCGCAACCCACCTCACAAGTAGTCCTGGCCAGACTCCCAAAATTTTGTTATAGAATAGGATCTCGTCTAAAAGTCTTACTTTTCTCTAACTTTTGTAATCAGAGACCTTTAGAAAGGTCAAAATTTTCCTGACTCCAGAATGTAACCCGATATATGTTTAATATAATGAAGTACTTCTTTTGTGTGTTAATTCTTTGCATACCACTCGAATTCATAAGTTTATCTATAAACTCTTACTATGAATCACACACGAAAACCTTGTTTAGGTTGAAACTAATTCATGAAATGTTGAAAATAGCTAACTCATTAATACACGACTTTCAATCATTTGAGACTTATTGTCTTTCAATATTTCTTTGACAGCACGATGCCTCCTCGTAGGTCAGCTCGCAGAAACGCGACACCAACACCAACACCGCCACCACCACCCCCAACTTACGATCCCGCTATGGTATAAGCTGTCATCACCATAGCAGTAGCAGTTGTGCTAACCCAAATAAACACTAATTGAGCTGGGGGAGCGGGAGTAGTACCAATCATCAGAACCATGGCACCGGTCATGGTCATATTAGGAAATGCACCTACAAATAATTCTCGAACGCCAAGCTGAAAATGTTCAACGACACTGGGGGAGTCATTGCACTTATGCAATGGTTTGAAAAGACCGAGACAGTCTTTGAAATATGTTCATGCCAAGAAATAAGCAATGTCAAGTTTGCTGCTGGTACCTTCACAGAATGAGCCCTCACACGGTGGAAGGGCCATGTGAAATCCATATCTCTTCCAGTCGCCAACGCCATGAGCTAGGAGGACTTGAAGGTCCTACTGTTAGAAGAATACTGCCTGAGGGGCGAAATTCAAAAACTGGAGCAGGAACTATGGAACTTGAAAATGGTTGGTTCTGACTTAGCCACATATACGGCCAGGTTCAGTGATTTGTTAGCCCTATGCCCGAGAATGGTCAACCCGGAGCCTAAGAAAGTGGAAAGATACATTTGGGGGTTGTCAGCCTAGATCTATGCAGTTATCGCGGTCAAAATTTCGATAACAGTCACAGGTTAATATTTGAAATCGCGGTTTTTGCGGTGCTGTAGCGGTGCTATAGCGGTTTTTTAATATTACATATAATTTAATATTTTTATATTATATTTAGAATTAATATCATAAAATCTAATAAGTCTATATATAATTAATATCATAAAACCTAAAAATTCATAGAAAAACATAACATAATATTCAAAATTCTAATATAGTAATATAGAGTCTACAAAGTGAATAATGAAGAGTGAAGACCAAATTCTTCGTGATCGAGTAATTAAGAAGTCAGGTCCTTCGAACTCGGAAGAAGTAGCCTCACAGTCGCACTCGTGTTCTTTGTCTTCGTCTGTTCGTCATAGCTCAAATCGTCTTCAAGTCTTCAAGTCATGTTCATGTTTTTGGATCAAATACTTTGAATAATGTTAATTAGGTTTTTCATTGGGCTTTTTAAAATGCAAGTAACAGGCTCATTAAAAATTGTTTTTTGCTGACAAATTAATCAAATGGGCCAAATGTAATAAAAATATTTGAAATATGCAAGAAAATAAAAAATCGGCCATAGCGCCGCTATCATGGTCATGAGAATAACGGTGAATTGCGGTTAATTGCAGCGCAAATTGCGGTACCACGATTTGAAAATGATAACTTGAAAATAGCGGTTGGTGATCACCGTGAAACACTATAGCGCGCAATTGATAGCATAGGCCTAGATTCAAGGGAATGTCTTGGCCTCCAACCCGGTAATATTCAACAGCACGAAACTCCTAGCACAATGATTAATCAACCATGGGGCCAAACAGGGTACCATCACAATTGCTGCTGACCCACCGAAAGAGGTAGAGGACCGAAGGAAACCCTGGAACAAAAGAAAGGGTAAAGCCCCGCAAGAGAATCCCAGGAGGCAACAGTTAGTGACAGATCACACTGTTACTGTCCCTACCACCCCCGCACCAACAAAGCCGTACGTCGGCAATCTGCCGAAGTGAAATAGGTGCAACTTCCATCACCACGGAACCTGACGTGAGATGCATTGCACCAAGTGCAATTGGAAGGAACACACCGTCCGCTTCTGCAAGCAACCAACCCAACCAGCAGTGTCAGTGGCAATTGTGGGAGTATGTCGTACTTGTTACGAGTGTGGAGCAACGGGACACTTCCGAAGGGACTCCCCGAAAGCAAACAATGGGAATACTGGCGAAAGTGGCTGAGTATTTGCAATGGGCCAGATGGAAGCCACGGCAAACCCTACTGTTGTTACGGGTATGTTTCTCGTCGATAACTCATATACATGTATTTTATTTGATAGTGGAGTGGAGAGGAGTTTTGTGAGTCATATTTTTACAAACCTACTCAAACTCATTAAGTGAAACTTTTATAGTAGAAATGGCCAACAGGAAAAAAGAAAGAGCTAATGAAATATACTTAAACTGTACCCTTTCATTAAACAATCAATCCTTTCCAATCAACCTCATGCCAATCTAAATAAAAAGTTTCGACGTCATCATAGGCATGGATTGGCTAAGTTCTCATCGTGCATACATCTTATGTTACGATAAGGTCGTTCACCTTAATCTGCCAAATGGAGGAGCCCTCGTTATTTATGGCGACAAACCTAGCACCCCTATTCGTATCGTCTCTTGCATCAAGGCTCAAAAATATTTGCGCAATAAATGCCACGTGTTCTTGGAACATATTGTGGATGTGAAATGAGGAGTGGAAGATATCAAGAGCGTGCCTGACTTTGGTGATTTTCCTGATGTGTTTCTTAAGGATCTTCCGGGAATACCTCCTACAAGGAAAGTCAGATTCGGAATCGACTTAATTCCTGGAGTCACCCATGTGGCCAAAGCACCGTATTGTTTAGCCCCAACAGAGATGCAAGAACTATCCAGTCAACTGAATGAACTTCTCAACAAAGGATTCATCCGACCAAGCTTCTCACCTTGGGGAGCACCAGTGTTGTTCGTGAAAAAGAAAGACGGATCGTTCAGAATGTGCATCGACTATTCAACAAACTTACCCTCAAGAACCGATATCCCCTACCACGAGTAGACGATCTGTTCGACCAAATCCAAGGAGCAAACTATTTTTCCAAGATTGATCTGAGATCGGGATATCACCAACTACGAGTCCTAGAAGGTGATATTCCCAAGACGGCTTTCCGAACAAGATACGATCACTATGAATTTGTAGTGATGCCGTTCGGACTAACCAACGCCCCTGTCGTGTTCATGGACTTAATAAATTGAGTATGTCATTCCTTCCCTGACAAATTTGTGATTGTGTTCATAGATAACATACTCATCTACTCAAAAAGTAGAGAAGAGCATGGTCAGCACCTGAGACAAGTCTTAGAGACATTACGAGCTGAGAAAATTTATGCAAAGTTCTCAAAATGCGAATTCTAGATTAGGAAGGTGGACTTCCTAGGGCACGTGGTCAGAGAAGAGGGAATCCACGTGGACCCTTCTACGATTAAGGATACCAAGAATTGGGCTGCACCCACAACGCCAACCGAGATTCGTCAATTCCTAGGTCTCGCTGGCTATTACCGCAGGTTCATACAAAAAACTTCTCCAGCATTGCGAAACCTCTTACCTCCCTGACTCAGAAGGGTGTAGCCTACAAATGGGGAGAAAAACAAGATACCACATTTCAGACCTTGAAGCAAGCCCTGTGCAGTGCACCCATCTTGTCCCTTCTTCGTAGTATATTGTGATGCTTCCAATCAAGGGCTGGGTTGTGTGCTAATGCAACGAGGAAAGATTATTGCGTACGCCTCACAACAACTGAAAATACATGAGGTCAATCACACCACTCACGACTTAGAACTTAGAGCAGTGGTGTTCGCTCTAAAGATCTGGAGACACTACCTATACGGTACGAAGTGCACCATCTTCACATACCATAAGAGCCTTCAACACATATTCGATCAGAAGGAGCTCAACATGAGGCAAAGACGTTGGGTTAAGCTACTCAACGACTACAAATGCGAGATTCGTTATCATCCGGGAAAAGCCAATGTGGTGGCAGATGCCCTTAGTCGTAAGGAGTACTCTGGTTGAAGAGTGAAGTCATTAACCATTACAATCCATTCACACCTATCAACACAAATCAAGGAAGCTCAGTTGGAAGCCTTGAAACCCGAAAACATGGAAGGTGAAGCACTTAGAGGAATGGACAAGAATTTTGAGATCGAGAGTGACGGAGTTCGGTACCTCATGAACCGAATCTGGACACCGACGTTCGGTGGGTTCAGAGAAATGGTTATGGCCGAAGCACACAGACCCCATACTCCGTGCACCCAGGTTCAGATAAGATGTATTTGGATCTCAAGCAACTCTATTGGTGGCCAAACATGAAAGCAGAAATTGCTGCATATGTGGCAAGTGCTTGACTTGTGCCAAAGTCAAGGCAGAACATCAGAAGCCCTTAGGGTTCCTCCATCAGCCCAAAATACCTGAGTGGAAGTGGGAGCAGATTTCCATGGATTTCATAACCAAACTACCCAAGACACCGGGCGGTCATAATACCATTTGGGTGATCCTCGACAGGTTAACCAAAACTGCCCACTTCTTGTCAATCAAAGAGACTGATAAGATGGAGAAGCTAACAAGAACCTACATCCGAGAGATCGTGTGACTTCATGGAGTGCCGATATCTATCATCTCGGACCGAGACACTAGATTTACCTCAAGGTTTTGGAAAACACTACAGAAAGCCATAGGTACTAAGCTAGAATTGAGTACAACCTATCACCCACAAACGGACGGACAAAGTGAGAGGACGATCCAAAACTAAGAAGACATGTTGTGAGCATGTGTAATCGACTTCGGTAAAGCATGGGATGTCCACTTGCCATTGATTGAGTTCTCTTATAACAACAGTTATCACACTAGCATCAAGACTGCTCCATTCGAATCCCTTTACGACCGCAAGTGCAGATCACCTCTGTGTTGGGGGGAAGTGGGCGACACACAGTTGTCGAAAGGTCTAGTCCTTGATAGCACTCTCACTAGTCCGTAAATCATAAGGGAAACGACCGAAAAGACCGTTCGGATTCGAGAGCGACTAAAAGCCTCAAGAGATAGACAAAAGAGCTATGCCGAAAAAAGGCGTAAACCCTTGGAATTTTAGGTTGGTGACCGCATTCTACTGAAGGTTTCACCCTGGAAGGGCATGATATGCTCCGGGAAGCATGGAAACCTAAACCCAAGGTACAGTGGAGCCTTCGAAATTACTGCAAGGATTGGTCCAGTAGCTTATAGACTCCAACTTCCAATCGAACTTAACAAAGTACATCCGGTGTTTTACTTGTCTAACTTGAAGAGGTGTCTATCCGACGAAACTCTTGTAATTCCACTCGAGGAAATCGAGCTGAATGAAAATCTTAACTTTGTGGAAGAACCCGTCGAAATCTTGGATAGGGAAATCAAACGAACTAAGCAGAGTCGCATACCAATAGTGAAGGTTCACTGGAATGCTAAGCGGGGACCCGAATTCACTTGGGAGCAAGAAGATCAGATGCAACTAAAGTACCCGCATCTTTTCCCTAGTTCATAAACTTTTGCTCTATATTAAATTTCGGGACGAAATTCCCTCTAACGGGGGATGATGTAACAACCCGATATTTCAGGTCAATGTAACGACTAGAAGTCAACTATTGTAATATCTTTGTGAATTAATAAAAATAGCGTCAAAAATGAAATGTTAAAAAAGCTCAGATTGAGTATACTTAGTGGTAGATATGTTATCAAGGTTTCCAAAAATATAAAGAACAATAAAATCCGAGTTATAACGAAGAAGTTATGACCAATCGAAGATCTGTAACAATACCAGTAAAGCGGTGTTAAGCCTAAAACACGAAATCTCAATAAAATACTTTTTGGCCTTAGGTATCTAAATGAAGTCGTAGATATCCCTAAAACGTGAACATACATAAAAAGAATGCCCAAATCTGACTTCGTATGAGGAAGTTATGATTTTTCGAAGCTTCGGATATAAGGGAAGTCAGCTAGAAACTCGAAATAGAGATTGAGCAACTTTTGGCCAACGCAATCTAAATGAGAGTCTAAAGTCTCGACAATAGTGATACAACGGTAAAAAGACAGACGAAAACGGACGTCAGATGAAGAAGTTATGAATTTTAACGGACTTTTCTAGTTCCGACCTGTTACAAATATATTATTAAAAATAAATTCAAAGTTAGCCGACGAAGTCTAAACGAGAGTTGTAGAGCATTTTCTTAGCTACGCATGGATATAAAGAACGTCGAAATCAGAGCTCGTATGCAAAAGTTACGGATTTTACAAGAAAAGGGCACAACTTCCTAGGCTGGTCCGAAGGGAATGCCCTGCGTTCGTGCTCGCAGACCTGTCCGTTCGCCATCCCATCCAAGGTTTGTAAGTGATGACGTATTTGGGCTTCGGAACGCATTGCGTTCAGGGGAACGCCCTGTGTAGGGGAAACGTCCCGCGTACCCAGCATGAACGCCTAACGTTCGCATCTTTTACAACCCCTATATAAAGGTTGCGAGGGTGACGGGCAAAGGTTGCTAATTCACCACCAACGCTCCTGATTTTTGCACTTCTAACCTCTCGAGATTATCCCGACTTTCTGGTTTCATATCCAAGTGATGACGGAAGTTATACGCTCCCGAGATTCCCGAGAATCCCGAGAAATCCGTTGTCTCCAGTTGAAGTTCTTCTATCTTATCTTCTTCAAACCGCCACTTCAACCAAGTGAGTTCATACCCCCATTTTACGCTTTTAACTAATTTTAAATGCTTTTGAACACTTTACCGGGGGGGGGGGGGGGGGGATACAAGTAAACACACGGTTAATCCCGTGTGAAGACATCAGTCTTTTGTTATACATTTCATGTTGTTTTTATAACTATCACATGGATTTTGTTAACATGCAAACATCTTATACCACTTAACCCTCTCGGGATGAAACATAATTATGAATATTTGAAGTGTTATTTATATGTTTGCATCATATCAAGGGTAACCATTTTTACTATAACATTCATAAACATGCAAGAACATACAAGTCATTATTATGCCTTGTCAAAACTGTAGAAAAGGGTAATTATTTTAGAGAGAAACATATTCATTCTAACACGTGACTTAATTGAGAATTCGTGAGTCATTCATCTTCAATATACCTTTTAAGGTACCGCTAGAAGTCGTGTTTATAACCAGAATCTCCCATCCGGAGAACGTGACAAGTGTGTATAGATCTATACGAGACTAATGATCCTGCACCTTGACTGCTAGCTACAGTCCTCGGGGTGACAAGTGTCATCTCATTTCGACGCCTGAAGAATGTCACTACAGGCAAATTATGATAGTACGGTTATAAAAACTCACTGGATAGACAATTATTATGGTATTACGTTTTCACAGGAAAAGTAACAGATATAGTTCTTTTCACATTCTTATAGTTTTGTTTTATAATAAGACTATATATCATTCTTTTGAGCATGTCATAGTTGCTTACAGGTTACGGTCTTGGTCATTTGAGACTGCATTTCACTTTTAGGAAAATATAGGATTTTCCTGGTTCAAATACATACAATCTATACAACAATCATTCATACTCATTTCATACAATTGTTAGAAAATATCGGATTTTATGGAAAACATACACGGAATTTCGAACGGCATACATTTTCTTTAAACACTACTTATGAACTCACCAGCTTTATTGTTGACACTTTTTCTTTGAAATAACTTGTATTCTCAGGAAAACGCTAAATCAGGTAGTATCTACTTTTGAAGACTAACGCGCTAGCGTTAGTAGCATATTTTGGGATCACCATATTGTATCTGATATTCAAACATGTAACACATACAATCATGTAAACTTTTCAAATATATTTATATTATGGTGGTGTGTACTTTCTTTACTATTCAATTGTTATGATACTGTACATGATGTCCTCCGCCTCCGAACGTTTCCCGCTATTCAGGTTTGGGGGTGTGACATCTAGTCTACGACTCGTCGAGTTGTATGAACAACTCGTCGAGTATGTTCTTGTGGGTTAAGAAGATTGCCTTGGATCAGTGTTCTAAAAGGTGCGCCATGACGTGAGGCGTGGCTTCGCCGTTACGAAAAGCTTCATAACGTTGCTGTTAGGCGTGGCGCGTGGCAAGGCGTGATATGGCGCGTGTTTTTTCATTTGAGACACAATTTTTTCTCTTTGTTATGTCTTTTCAAATCGGAGATATAAGTATTGTGCTTTTTGTTAACTTTTTGTTATTAGTTATTGATCTAACACTTCTAAAAAGTAGTTATATTTAATATAAATTTATATTTATGTGGTAATATAATTTTAAATTAATACAAAATCTCCGCCTTACATCACGCCTTGAAAAACGCCATGGCTCGCCATGGCTCGTTAAGCTTGAGGCTTGGCCTTGCCCCCACGCCACGCCTCACGCCATTTAGAACCTTGCCTTGGATTCGCCGAGTGTGTTCTTATACTCGTGGAGTCCCATGGGTTCCATATTATGACTAACTCTTAAAACATCGAAACACTCCTTGGGACCTTCCTAAACCTTTGCTAACACTCAACTGGCTCATTTGAACCAAAACAGATTGGGGACTCCAGCCTCGGACTCGCTGAGTTCTAAGAATAACTCGTCGAGTCGCCTACTGTCCAAGTCTATAAATCGATTTCTGATGTTCAACTCTCATTCGAAAGGTAGATCTGGGCTTCTAAGGTTGATCTAACACGTAAAGTTATGAACTCTACGTGCATGCATGGTAGTATAAGCTTTAAGGACCCAAAAAGAGGTCTAAAGAAGTGCATGGGCTAATATGGCCATAGAGCTTGCATCTTTATGGCATGAACTTGGTTCTATAGTCTAGATCTGAAGGTGAATGGACTTGGTACGTCCAAGTCTTTAGGATCAAGCTTATTGACCCCAAAACTCCATAAAGGGGCAAAGGAGGAAATCTATAAAACCATAAGTCAAGTTTTGAGCTTGATTACCTGAAAGTAAAGAGAAACTGATGTTGCTCCTGGATCTAGTCATTCTCCCTTGATCCTTCTTCCTTCCAACTCTTCTACTAGATACACAATGCACCAAAAACCCTCCAAGTCACTAAGAAAGCTCAAGATTGCCGAAAGGGAATTAGGATTTCGAAGGTAATGCTATGGAGGTGATGGAGGCTGGACCTGAAGCTCATAATGTGGTTTAAATAGGGTGCAAACCCTTTAATTAGGGTTTCATCCAGACTGGCCTACTCGTCGAGTCCAAGCGCGGACTCGATGAGTAGATTACTTAAACCCGCGTCCCAACCTCGCATCTACTCGACGAGTTTGGGCTGCCACTCGTCGATTCATTTATACAAATGATATAAAAGTAGATCAAATACGTACCAGAAATGGGGCGTTACAACAATAGCATGCATAAAAGATATCAATCCAATGAGCCGACATTGGTGTCTTCGACCCACAAGTACAGTGATGAAAACTCACCTCGCACTGCCGAATCACACAGACGATCCCTGGCTGTTGGATGATAGATCTCTGAATTGTCAATATCAAGACAACACCCCATCAACAGCTGATCCCACGAATAATCTCTGACTACAAATCTGCTAAAATCCATGAACTTTCAAATACCACAAATGACAACCCATTAACATCTAGCCCCTGACTCACAATATGAGTCCAAATTATTGTAAAAGGCCTTTTTACCCTTCCTCAAGTTTGGTTCAAGGCCAATTCCCACACTCGATGAACAAAGGCCCAAAATCCAAAATAAGCACCTAAGGTTCGAATATGGCCTAATTTTCCAAATTTGGCCCAATTCCTTTCGTGGGCCTTTACCCAAGAAAGTCCAACAAGTTACAACAAACCAACCATAAAATCCAGATGGACCAACATGGCCCAAAACAACCAAGCCCCAAACCGAAGCCTAAAACAAAGAAGCCTAAGTCTACTGAGTACGTGGGGGCGTACTTAGCCTGTACGCTCAACATACCGCATGAGAGGCTTGCACACGTAATGTACATACTTTTACGCCCAATGTACTCACCAGCCATGGCCGTCTTTCCAAATTAGCACTTAATCCATTAAGAGTTGGATCCAAACTCAGATCTGACTTCTCCAAGGTGGTTAATCACATAAAGTTGCCAACTTTATGTGCATGCATGGCTAAATGGGACTCTAGAGCTCAAAGGAGCTTAATAATTGACTTAATATATGCATGGAACCAAAACCACCATAAAGTTTGCACCTTTATGCCTAAGGAACCCATAATATACCTAGATATAAAAAAAAGATTCAAAATGACTTTAACTCCCAATCATCAACCAAAAAGGGCCAAAATGCCCAAAAATAAACTAAGAAGAAGATCCATGGAATGAAAATACAAGGTTTGGACTTTATACCTCCCAAGCCTCTAAAAGGAGATGCTAATGATGGATCTCAAAGCTTTCCTTCAAAGAACAAGTCTTCAAGCTCCTCATCATTCTTCTAGATCCACAAAACTTTCCACAAAAGCCTCATAAGGGCTCAAGATCACCAAAGAAGGACTATGGAACGAATTGGGGTTTTTAGGATATGGAGGCTCACTAAGAAATGATCAAAAAAGGCTAACATAAAGCTTATATAGGGTACAACATGAAAATTAAGGTTTTCCATTTCCCCCTCGTACGCCCAGTGTATGAGGCTACGAACATGCAACTCTTATCCACTAGTACGCTAAGCGTACACCAGAGGTACGCCCCACATACTAGCCTCTCAGCTAGTACGCCAAGAGTAACTTGTTGTACGCCTCGCGTACCAGGGTACCCTCTTAAACTCTAAAACACTCCGAATACCATAACTTCCTCTTTAAACAATATATATATATATATATATATATATATATATATATATATATATATATATATTGTTTAAATCTTGGAATTTATTAAAATGCATGCCAACAAAAGGTTATTTTGAAGATAAAATTGCTTACTTAAGATGTAAACTAAATGACTTAGACATTTTAAATTTAGAGTTTCATAAAATAGTTATGTACAATCTATTACTTAAGATGTAAACCGAAAGATTTAGACATGTTTAAATTGAGTTTCATAAAATAGATTATGTACAATCCAATGATTAATAAAATTATCTGTGTTTTGTATGAGTTTAAAATTATTCAAATGGTGTTTTATTGTCGGTTAACCAACAAATTACTTTTATGAAAGTTTTGACCATGGTTTTAAATTACTTTTATGAAAGTGTTGACCAATGTTTTAAATGAGGTGAGGTGTGACGGCAAGGTCAAACGATAACGTTTTTCAAGGCGTGACATATTTATATACATTAAAAAAGATAAGTTATATAATTATAGAATTAACTTAGTTTTATTTAATTGTGTGTTAATTGATTGATATTCTTTTTATTTTATTGTCACTCATATGTTATTTATTTGGATAAATTTGTCATTGTTCGATGTATGGTAACAAATTACATAATGATTATATAGACGAAAGTAGAATTGATATTTTTTTTATTGCACCGGTCCACGGTCCACTAGACGGGTATAACACTAATTCTAAAAGAGAATTAACGTGTACAAATGCATGTGGCCACTAAGCAAAGTGCTTTTTTCGACACATATGGACCTGCAAAGCAACGATTATATTTATTATATGTGTAATTCAAGAAGAGCAAGAATTTGTTTGAGTGGTTAATGATTTATCTTAATCTTGAGGTCTAGCTATCGATTCTTGTCCAAGACATAATTATATTTTGCCATACTTATAGGGTCATTGCACATCGTCTGTGGAATTAATCTATTGCAATTCTTGCCACTATATAATGAGAGATATTTCAATCAATTTTTAAGCCGTAGTCTTTGAGGAATCCCACATCGGTTGTGGGATAAAGCCTTCCGGTATGGGGCCTCACCCTGTGCGTGATGTCCTATATGGCATAGAAAGCCACGCGTGAACACCGTCCCAAAGATGGGTGAGTGTCTTGTAGCATGATACGAAAGAAGAAGAGAGTTGTGATTGGTGGAACATTTGTTTGTCTCTCTCTCTCTCTACAATCTCTCTCTCTCTCCCCCCAAGTGAACACTATTTCCACAACCTAGTGGATTGGTTGTGGAATGATTAAAATAATGATATGACTTCTTTTCATTCCATTCTCACGTGTGATGATACCTCTCAGCCTAAACATCTAAACATCCGACTCTCCTCATGCCTATATAAATAAGAGTTTCTCAATATTTGATAGATACTACTGATCATAAAACAAATTTTTTCTAAAAAAATTACACGACTGTAAAAAATTTGAGGGGCATTTCGGACTATCCCGAACTCTACATTGGATCTGCCCCTGATTAAAAGTATTATTATTTGATGTTTTAGTAATGTTTTAGATTATTATAAATTTCATTATGAGTAATATTGTTGTAAATGAATGTTATTAATTAGTGGTTTTTTTAAATTTTTTTTTGATGTTCACAATAACCAAAACTATTTATTTGTATATAATTATTAATTTTTTGATATTCAAATATACGCATAGAAATTGACCATTGGATCTCTTAAAAATGGACAATCTGATTTGAACCATTCTTTATTGTATACATATTTATTATATATTATACAATCAATTATGGCCCAGAATGTGATCATCTTGTTGGATGTCTTAAACGTTGGATTTTACGGTACTTCCATAGTTCTGTTCACCACATGAGTGATGAGCCACTTGCCTTTGGTGTAAGCTTGTGGTTGACAATTATTTATAAATATATATTACTCCTCCAAAAGTGAATACTACAAGTACAAACGACTTTATCATATGGAACAAAATTACAAATTTGGTATCATGTTAAAAATTGAAACTTTGGTTTAAGTTGTTTGGGAACACACCCAAAAGTATCCATGTTAAAAATTGAAACTTTGGTTTAAAAAGTACCGTAAACGATACTTTTGGGTGTGTTTATCCCAAACGACTTTGTCTCATGTTTTACCCCTATCATCTTGTTGTAAATTTTGCATAATTTGTTTTGATTTTTTTATTAAATAACAATTTTGCCCTTCATATTTTCTTTTATCAAAATTTTATTACGAAAATAAAAAAGAAAAGAAAATCTCTCTCTCTCTCTCTCTCTCTCTCTCTCTCTCTCCCTCTCCCTCTCTCTCTCTCTCTCTCTCTCTCTCTCTCAACACAACAAGTGTGTGTTTGCATTTCGAAAAACAAAGATAGGGGTAAAACATGAGACAAAGAAGCAAATGCTTTGGGTGTGTTTATCCCCAAACGATACTCACCTGCTACTCCTCCATCCTTCACCGTCTGCTATGCACCCGTGGCCTTCCTACCCACCCCATTGATTCATAGCGTAGAGTATAACAAGAAACAAAGAATAAATGTATGGGTTGTGTGTAACTATGTGTCTGTTGGTACGTGTTTCATTTTTTTTTCTAGAAATAAATTCCAAATTGTTCCTTTTTCTCTCTAGTGTTACATCATCGATGGTAAACTCACCAGAGATCCAAGTCTAACCGTAGAAGAAGACCAAATCCTCCCTCTGCCACCAATCTCGATGCAACCTAGATGTAAAGTCCCAAAAATTCGGAGTAAAATTTTCATTTTAATAACACTAATTCATATAACATTCCATTCCCAAAACCATTCGATGTTGAAAAAATATTATTTAAACAACAGAGAAAAAATCACGATTAATCAAATGCGGAATAAACTATGGGGGATGTTGTGCAGTGACGTCATGCATTTTCCTTTCGAATCGGAAGTACCTGAAACCATAAATATGAAACCGTAAGCTAAAAGCTTAGTGAGTTCCACAAAATACCACATACCATACATATACGTCAACTCAAGGTTGTACCGGGTTCATTTCACATTCCTGAGTGTATTTAACCCCCAGGTCTATTTCAACTCATATGTCAGCTCAAGGCTGTACCGGGACTATTTCATCCCGAGTCTATTTTAACTCTATCGGTATTTTTTAACTATACGATTTTATTTCATCCTCGGGTCTATTTGACCCCACATACATACAACAGACATGCATACAAGCATACAACAAGAGTCACAAAGACAACAAGCACATACAACCTTACTATCCTACATTATAGTGAGCAAACTTATCTCAGTCTACAGATAACCGAACCACATGCGTTGCTGCTACCAGGCTCCTCACACTGAGCACATCCAAATTATCCTTAATCAATAATTAAGGCAATTTCCAATAGTCCAAGCTCCAATTCATACTCTATCATATCAATGGATAAAATACTATTTACCCTTCCCAATCTGACATAACAACTCATGGTCTAAATCTCAAAAGACCCAACACCAAAAAATGGCCCATTATGGCACTTTGGTGCGTACGCCCCGCGTACTACCCCAGTACACCTGACGTACGGTACTGAAACCCAAAACTACATTTTTAGGTCTTATTCCTTTATGACCAAATATCCAAATCTTCAAGTTCAAGCCAAATGCACGTCTAGAGTCATAAAGTTCATGACTTTATGACCTAGCATGACTTAATAGAGCCTAACACTAAACTTAAGCTTCCTAACATAACAAAATGACCAAGGACTCACTTGAAAGTGCTTAATCCTTTAAGAATTTACATCCAAGACTCAGATCTAATTCTAATGGGTATCTTAATTGATAAAGTCATCAACTTGATGCCTTTGCATGGCTCAAAGTAACCCAAAACGTAAATCTAGTCTACTAGCTTCACCAAGAGGTCAACAACTCATGCATGGTTTGTCCACAACCATCAAGATGCAAACTTTATGAGCAAAGGACCTCAAAACATCAAAATGGACAACCTAAAATTTTTGGAGTGGCATTTACTCTCAAGAATCAACTTATGGGACCAATAAACACAAAAACCCACTCACAAGAAAGATCTAACTAATGAACCATCAAGTTGGAGACTTTTTTTACCTTCAGAAGATGCAACAAGGAAAACCAAGCTAGGATCTACAAGCTCTAAGCAATCCAACTCATCTCCAACGAGTTATCCTTTTTCCAAAGTGCCAAAACACCCAAAAAAGTCAAGAAGCTTTCAAAAGGGCTAGGGTTTTGAAATCATAGGTTGATGGGGATGGAGGCTGAATAAGGGGAGTGTTTCCATGAGTTAAGATTCTTAAATAAGGCCTAAACCATAAAAATTAGGGTTTGAGTTTGGTGGTTGTACGCCCAATGTACTCCTGGTACACTGTGTGTACCAGGTTGGCCATTCGCGATCAATCCTTACCAATACGCCTAATGTACGCCTTGTACGCCCAACATACTTAGCTAGATCCTTATTCTTCCTATCTTCCAAAATCCATAACTTCTTCGTCCCGACTCTTTTTCCGACATTCTTTGTATGATTGGAAAGGTAATGAGAAGCTCTACACTGCTATCAACTCTCCCTTGTCTCAAAAGCTTTCGAACTTAAATCCTTAATTTATGAAAGGTCTGAACTATCACTTTTTACCATTATACCCTTGGGTTCCATAACACAATCGAACTCTCGTTTCACATAATCTACATTGCCCACATACAAATGGGTCAAAACCTCTTTTTCCTCAAAGCCCAAAGCCTTATGATAATTGATCTTTGGGTCGCGACCTGGAATTAAGAAACGACTTGAAACAAGGTGTTACAACTCTCCCCCACTTAAGTTAGATTTTGTCCTCGAAATCATTCCTTACTACTTCCTCATCCATCCTAATTGACCCTGCCCACACTTTCTGAATTCCATTTAAGATTGAAGATTCATCCCATACAGACGACCGCCTCCCAAACCTATCTTAGCATAAATCACTAATCCCTCTGAAAGAACGAAGCTTAACACTCTGCCCTTAACCAATGAAAAAACCAAACTGCTCTGCCTGAGAATTGAAAAAACTACCTTACTCTTCCTAACTAGAAGATTTCAAATCCCAACATTAACTACTAAAAGCAGTAAATTTCTCGAAGACTGGAACCCATCTATTTAAAACTCCATAAATTATTCCCTACGACTTTTGATCATTCATTTGACGTACCTGCCTCTAGTTATTGAATAGGAACACCACTCAACCATGTAAAGGGAATACTTAAAATATACCGATATTGAATTTCACCCAATTCCAATCCAAAGAGTGTACCCAACTACCTTAATTACGTACTTGAGTTCCTGGAAAGTCATCAACAACTTGCTGATCCCATGACTATAACCATGGTCAATTCAAGAAATTCATGTTGCATCCAAATCCCTCATCAGCTTTGGTGTACCTCCACTTGACAAGACACTTGAGATATTCTCAATGAACTTCATGACTCGAGATTTTATAACTGATACCCAACATTGGTAACCAAACTCCTGATAAACATCCCGCAAACAAACAGGGTTCATAATGCAAACACTCCGCAAAAGACTTCAGATGCACAATTATAACTCCCAACAACCTTTAACTAACCACACGATCGAAACCAGCTGGTCTCTGAGTTACTTGACTGCCAATCAATGTTGTAACACTCGGTTCAGGTGGATATTTTATCAAGTTCAAAATTGGGAATTTTAACCCGACTCACGACGTGAAGGATGCTTGTCATGTCGTGAGGGGAATTATGGAAATGCGCATCACCTTTGGGCTCATGACATGAGCACATATGGCTCACGAAGTAAGGCTAATATGAGATGAAAACCCTAATTTTGGGGGTTTTATTACGTATTTAAAGGAAGTGAGGGATAGGGCTAGCCCACCCTCAGCCCCCATCACCTCCTTGCACTTCCCTTTGGAACCGTAGCATCCATATTTTATCTTAAGCTTATTTGTGGTGATTCTAGTCAAGAAGAAGAATATGAAGAGAATCTAGTCCATCATTTCTACATTCAAGCCTCATCATCAATCATTTTCACACCTTATGGACCTTTTGTGAGTTTCAAGTTCATTGATTTATTATTCTATAAGCTTAGATCTATATTTTTATGCTTTATCCTTCATATGCAAGATGATGCAGTGGTTGCAATCCATAAAGTTGCCAACTTTATGGACATCTAGTGTCCCTTAAGTAGTATAGATGCTAGATCTGGAATATAGTTGAGTTTTATGACTCTTGCATGAGATATGGTATCATTTCCTCCTTTTGTGACCTAGTTAGTGTTTGGGACATCCATTGGACATGCATATCCAAAAAGCCATGATTTTTATGATGTTCTAGGGTAAATAAGACACTATGGAGGATTAGGTTTCTTGTACAAAAAGGGGTTAAGAGTTTTATTAAGAAATTATGTCCAGAGCGTCGTCACGATGTGAGCACTTTGGTGTCATGACGTGAGGATGGTGTTCCTCATCTGTTTTGACTTATTAGGTCACGTCGTGACCGCTAGGGGCTCACAACGAGACGAGTGGCTGTGGGACTTTCGAGTGTAGATTTTATTTTGACTTTGACCAGGATTTGACCAAGTTAAACCTAAGGGTATTTTGGGCTGTATTTGAGATTGGTCACGATTTGTTGAATAGGTGACCGATAGAGCTGATATTCGGAGCAGTGTACTGTTCAACAATCTTTTCATAGTAAGAGGTGAGTTTCCTCATTGTTCTTATGGGTATAAGGCACCAATGTAGGACTATTAGTTTATGTATCTTGGTATAGAGGATGTTGTTATGCGATAGTGATTTGTAGATCTACGTGTTGTTTGTTGACTGGTTATATGATTATCTGTTGTTGGCTATATGTTATTGTTATTTATATGCGGACATGGTGTGGTGGGGTTGAGACTCTGCTGCTTCGTGAAGTCAGTCAACAGGCTAGGGCATTACAACCATGAGGTTATGGACCCGTTATATATTTGGGTATTTGTTTGTGTGGTGGTATTTAGGGGAAAGTTTTGACTTACAGTTTCAGTTTATTGTTTCAAGTACTTCATATGATCGTGGCAAAGCAAAGGGGTGATCATGCACTTCCTTCGGGTTTATGTTATTTGGATTCTGGGATATTCTGATTATTGAATAATACTTTTGAAACAATGGTTTTGTGAACCATTATGCTTATTGGGTTATTTTTGAAAGGTTAAAATTTACTGTGATTTTTGGGATGTAACAAATGCAGTAATACCCGAACATGCCAATAAGACTAACAATCCGAGACCTAAGAGTCTCGATCAAAAGACTAATGTGTCCCACCCATATGAATTATACAAGTGCTAGTTCATGATACATTGTGACACCTTCTAACCAATAAAATGATAGGCTCACGGTACTACACCGATCTTGTCGTCATTCCAACATTGACTTGTAGACTCAAAACTAGTATCATAAGAGCTTAAAGATACACAAACATCATCCCTTCAACTTGTAGGAACTCGATCAACCTCTCTCAACACCAACCAAACACCCCATGGGTCATACCCTTCTATAATGCACAATTACTTTCACAGAACAGGTTGCAACCAACACCAAAATCAAACAAAAACATGATCACACACAACTAGAGAATGGGATATGTTGTTATACTCTTGTTCTAATTCAAAGGCTATAATCCAGATAAAAAACATGCCTATAATTCGAATCAAGTGATTTTTTGCTATCTCGTTTGGTCCATATTGTCACACCCCGAAAACCAAAGGCGGAAACGTTCCCGGGGTTGACTCCATGTTGTGTATCAAATCCAATGTACATAGTAATCACAGTAAACAACCATTACATTACATATATATATATATATATATATATATATATATATATATATATATATATATATATATATATAAAAGTTTACATTTGGTTCAAAAGTAAATTGTACAAAAGTTATACATATATCATATGAACAAAAGAGACGAGTCTTCGGAGCACTCCATCTTCACCAAAAGATATCGCCGGGGTACCTGTCTAACTTGGACCTGAGAATACAAGCGATTTGAAAATCAGCATAAAGCTGGTGAGTTCATAAGCGGTTTTTGTTTTGTGAAAATGTATCGATTTCCTTTAGTTTTCTGAAAAGATTTGATATCCAAGAAAATCCCATATTTTCTTATGTAAAGTAGTTAAGTTATCTTTCGTTACAGTTCTGATATCAGATATAAGTTAACCCCAGGAAAATCCCATATTTTCCTAAATGCAAGATTGATAGAATAACACATAGTATAGTTTAATATACAAAACTATAATTTTGACGAACTGTAGATAGAAGGTATTTTGAAAACCTTGGGACTAACATCCCGAACCAGTTATAAGATATTTCGATGAAAACCATGGGATTACTATCCCGAAAGTAGATATAAGATAGTTCGATAGACCATAGGATCACTATCCCGAAACTAGATATATGATAGATTGATAAAATCATGGGATTAACATCCCGTATAAGATTTAGTTTCAAAACCATGGGATTGCCATCCCGAACGAAATATAGACACAGGATCATGGGATTATCATCCCGAACGAGGTATAGACATAAAACCATGGGATTACCATCCCGAACGAGATAAAGATTCTAAACAGATCCTAGCTGTGAATAAGTTTATATTAATACGTATTGTGAGTCGGGTAACCATACTGATGCGACAACGAGACCTCCTTGACGTTAGTCAGACGTCGAATGATATCCAGAATTTGTCACCCCAGGCGTGCCCGCCCAACTGTAGCTAGCAGTTAAGGTGTGGGATTGTCAGTCCCGAATAGATCTATTCACAAACTCTTCGCTCTCCCTCCAGGAGACTCTGGTTACACTTCCGGAGAGGATTTACTTGATCATCCATAAAGGGTAGTGACTATCTCACAAACTAGTATTAAACTATTCACAGGATTCACATACGATAACAAACATACAAAGGCTTTAAGACATGATACAGTGAAAATAGTTACATACAATGAGACTATCTGGCAAAACATTCGAATGATACAGAGATAAACTGAATCATACATAGTTTATCTAATAACTTAATACAGATATCAGTAAGTGATATAAAGAGAAACATAGAACCCCAAATTATTCCTATAATAATTTGATTAGTTTGGTTATTTTCTTAACTAAAATCCATTTAGTTGTAATTAATAAATCATTCCTTATGCTCAACATAATACATAAGGAGTAAAAGAGTTTATAAGTTTGCCAGATATTATTTGAAATACATAGATATTATGATTTGAAAACAGTTTTGGTTTGCTTGTATTCCCCCCCTGAAAACAGTTAAAAACAGTGAAAAAGGCGTAGGGGTATGAACTCACCGGACGAGAAATGTGACGATTTGGATGCTAAGAGTTGACCCGGGGCTTGTAAATACACGAGGTTCCTAATTATAATGTAAAGATACACATTTGTACCTAATTAGGACTTAGTTTATTCATTTGATAGGGACACTTGCTTCAAGTCGCGAAAACACTCCGATACGAGTGTTTGGAAGGACCCGGGTGGCGTTTAAGGATGGGAAATGACACTAGGGACTTGGGACTTGAGTTTACTCCCCATGAGTAAACTTTTAAATGAGTTTACAATCATAAAACACACACATACATGAGTTTACGGCCGTAAACTCATGTGGGTGTGTTTTTGGGTGTTTAAATGGCTTAAATGGCTTACATGGACATGAGAAATGATTCTAGGCTTTGATCTAAATGCGTGGAATGGATTAAAATCACCAAAATGATTAATTTATGGGAGTTTACGGCCTAGCATAGGCTCCTGGCCGTAAACTCCTTAATCCTCATGAAAATGATGTTAAATGGTGCTAGAACAAATCACATGTGATTTGTAAAATTAATCCAAGGCCTAACATGAGTTTGTATGGGATTTTTGGGGGATTTATGGAGTTTACGGTCCATGAAACCCCCTTCATGGCCATAAACTCTTGTGTGTGGTGTTCCAAGGTGTTTCAAGGCCTAGAACATGCATGAAAGGACTTCTAAAATTCATCTAAAGGCTTTAGGGGTGTGTAGTTTGCATTCTAACACCAAAAATTTTGGAGTTTACGGCCCAAGAACAGGTCTTGGCCGTAAACTCTTAGAAATCCCATAAAAGATGTGTTTTAGGCCCTTAAAGTATTTTTGGTTGGTCCCTTGATTTATTCCAAGGCTTTTGGTGGTGTTGGATGGCTTTCTAACACCTTAGAATGAGATTTATGCCAAGTTTTGTGGAGTTTACGGCCCAAGAACTCTCCTTGGCCATAAACTCATCTAAGTCCCTCAAAATTAATGTTTCAAGTGTCCAAATGCAAGAATCAAAGTCCTATAATTCATATCTAAGCTGTAGGGGTGATTTGGAAGGGTTTAAAGACATGAAAAACACCATTTTCATGAGTTTACGGACCAAGCTTATGCCTTGGCCGTAAAATCCTTCAAAGTCCACAAAATCATAGTTTTAGGTGTTCTAAGTTCATATCTTGAAGTCCCTTAGCCATATCTAAAGTCCATTTGAGTCTAGGAAGGAGTTTAAGGGCTAAAAACCCTTCAAAATGGTGTTTACGGCCTAGGCTTCCTCCTGGGCCGTAAACTCACATATATTGTCCAATTTCATGATTAAGTGTCTAATTTGGAAGCTAAACATGCTATAGATTAAGGCTAGGAAGGTACCTTAAGGATTTGAAGCCTTAAATTTGAGTTTTGGACACTTAATCCTTGGATTTAGGAGAGAGGTTAGAGAGAGAGTAGAGAGAGAAGGAAAAAGCTTCAAATGAGTGCTAAAACATGTTTATATAGTCCCTAAAACTTGGACACGGTGGAATTCTACCCGATACCGGCCTTAAACGATGTTTTGGGTCGCACCCGATTGAGTTTTCGTCACCCGACGAGGATATTTCTAAAACTTATAAAATACATGTTTTGGGCTAAATTCATGAGTTCCTAAATGATTTGAACCCTCATTGAATGAAAATAAACATATAACTTTTAGTTAACTAAGCCCAAAAACGATAACGGGACATTTCGATCTCCGACGAGTTATACGGGTAGAACGGGTTTTCGGCGATGAACAACTTCGGGTTGTTACATTATCCCCCCGTTAGAGGGAATTTCGTCCCGAAATTCAAAGAATAAGATACAGATCATGGATTGGAATGAAACACGAATGGATTTGTTGTTTCGGATCTTCACTTTCTCAAGTGGAATCAGGTATCTACTGTGCGTTCTAACGAATTCTCATTATCGGGACATGCCTTGGTTTCGCTTCTTGACTCTCTCTCAATTCACGATATCAATCTGTTTTCTCGTGGAAGCTCCAACCCTGAATGACTTCGGTTTCCTCAAAGGAATCACTAGGGTTTCGTTGGGCAGACGCTTCTAAGGATTTGAGACGTGATGGTCTAGATAGATAATACCAAGCTCTAAGGGTATCCGAAACCTGAAGGTTGCTGAATCGATCTCTACGAAGATCTCGAAAGGTTTGATGTGAGACTAAACTAGAGGCTCGAAAGAAACTTCCGGGAGTCCTTCGGGATAGACATTTAGAGAAAATAGTTGCTAACTTCCCGTTTCTCAATAATCACAGAAACGAGGGATGCGTGATAATTCACATTGGGAAAACTTTTGAGTTCTAAGGCATTGAATGATAAGAAAGTTTGATGCTGAAGATTACGAGAACAGGGTCGAGGAAGAATCTAGACGAGCGACTCGTTCGAAAGTAAGGATAACAATATGAATGAGACTCGGTCATTTCTGGTTAAACATGGCATCGAAGTATTTTCATGGGAAGTTTCCCCCTTTATAAATCGAATGGAATAGAATAGTCTTCCGGACTGAGAATTCAATCTATAGATACGAAGTTAGTGTTCTCTATCTCACTAGTTAGTCGTCTCGACGGTATACATTTCGATTACATACGAAGGATTGAGTTTAGAATATGTTCGAATAGAAAGATAACAGGTTTCCCTTTTTGTACCCAAAATCGAAAAGAGTTGCAAGTATAAGAATTATCAAAGAGAGATATACCTGCGGCATCAGAGGGATTTGTGGTTGTAGCTGTCTTGGGACAATTCCTTTTGAAGTGCCCAGCTTCACCACAATTGTAGCAGGCCTGACTAATTCCCGCTCTGGACGATTGGTTTGTTGGCTTGCATGGTTTTCTACAGGTTCGCGCAAGATGACCCTTATTACCACAGTTGTCGCAGATCCTTTCGCGACATGGACCAGGAATGCGGTGGTGGTAGTTGCACTTACTACACCAAGGAAGGGTACCAGTGTATCCACTGGCAGGAGTTTGGGCTGTGGAACCTACAGCTGAAACAACAACAGGGGCAGTAGCAGCATGAATTGCTACCGTTTGATGTTTCTTAGAAGACCCTTGCGTACTCTGGGCCTTACGCTTGTTCCAGGATTTCCTTTTACTTCCGCCTCCACTAGTGACTGGCTCGGGGGTAGTAGCTTCTTCATCAGAGTTGTCTTCGTGATCTATCAGGATTTTCGCAAGACATTTGGCACTGTCATACGTGTCTGGCTTCGCAGCCAATACATTCCCCTTTGTTGGCTGGGTCAATCCCCAGATGAACCTTTCTATCTTTTTACTTTCCGGGGTAACCATTCCCGGACAAAGTAACGCCAAATCGTCGAATCTTGAGGTATAAGCAATTATGTCAGAACCCTTCATCTTAAGGTTCCAAAGTTCGTGCTCTAGCTTCTGAAGTTTGCCCCGAGGGCAGTACTCTGCGAGAAGAAGCTCCTTCATAGCTTCCCAACCCATAGCATTGGCTACAGGTAAAGTTAAGGATTTGACTCGGCCATTCCACCAAGTCAGGGCTTTGTCTAGGAAGGTGCAGGCAGCAAACTTGACTCTATCAGACTCCGAACAGCTGCATATTTCAAAGATTGATTCGATTCTCTCGAACCATCGGGTTAAGGCAATGACACCCCCTGTGCCATCGAAGAATGTCGGTTTTGCGTTCATGAAATCCTTATAGGAACCCCCTTTTTGGTGTCCCTGGCTATCTTCTGGGTTTTGGTGTTGGGGATCACCTCCTGAATTTCTAGAGTTCATTTGCGACATGGCTGCTACCATTGCAGCAGTCAGAACTGTCTGAAGCGATGCAAGATCAAGTTGAAGAGGAGGATTGTTGTTGTTCGTTGAGCTGGGTCTCTTTCTTGGAGGCATCGTGATCTAACAAGATCAGGAAAGAGAGGATCATAAGTCCTCTGAATTGAATCAAGAGATATGGGACAGGAGATATCTCATCATGGTAAATATAACATCATACTAAGCGATAAAGCAGAAAGGAGTTATCAAGATAGAACATTTTATCGCTAGAGGAATGATCAAAGAATAACGCGTATACGAGGATTTTCTACAAAGGATCGGCTCGAGAAATACTCCCATAGTATTTCATGGTTCACTGCAGCGACGATTCGTTGTTTGGGATATTGGGTAAGTTTTAGGTATGCCGCATGCCACAGTCACTCCCAAGCACATGTTGGCCGTGTCTCGAATGAATATAGTTGGCCAGGCTATATTGACCCTAGACACGACTACATAACTGCCTAGGTTTAACCGCAGCGTACAACACCCATTTACTTATGTTTTGTTCTACTTATAGTTACGGATTTCGACGGCTCGACATACTTAAATACTTTTGAAAATACTTATATATTGTAGGATACTTTTAGTTCAGAGCACCTAGGCCCCTTAGTGTTTATAGTTTTATACCATGTAAGGTTTGGTATACTCTGTTCACTATAAACAAGGGCTCTGATACCAATCTGTCACACCCCGAAAACCAAAGGCGGAAACGTTCCCGGGGTTGACTCCATGTTGTGTATCAAATCCAATGTACATAGTAATCACAGTAAACAACCATTACATTACATATATATATAAAAGTTTACATTTGGTTCAAAAGTAAATTGTACAAAGGTTATACATATATCATATGAACAAAAGAGACGAGTCTTCGGAGCACTCCATCTTCACCAAAAGATATCGCCGGGTACCTGTCTAACTTGGACCTGAGAATACAAGCGATTTGAAAATCAGCATAAAGCTGGTGAGTTCATAAGCGGTTTTTGTTTTGTGAAAATGTATCGATTTCCTTTAGTTTTCTGAAAAGATTTGATATCCAAGAAAATCCCATATTTTCTTATGTAAAGTAGTTAAGTTATCTTTCGTTACAGTTCTGGTATCAGATATAAGTTAACCCCAGGAAAATCCCATATTTTCCTAAATGCAAGATTGATAGAATAACACATAGTATAGTTTAATATACAAAACTATAATTTTGACGAACTGTAGATAGAAGGTATTTTGAAAACCTTGGGACTAACATCCCGAACCAGTTATAAGATATTTTGATGAAAACCATGGGATTACTATCCCGAAAGTAGATATAAGATAGTTCGATAGACCATAGGATCACTATCCTGAAACTAGATATATGATAGATTGATAAAATCATGGGATTAACATCCCGTATAAGATTTAGTTTCAAAAACATGGGATTGCCATCCCGAACGAAATATAGACACATGATCATGGGATTATCATCCCGAACGAGGTATAGACATAAAACCATGGGATTACCATCCCGAACGAGATAAAGATTCTAAACAGATCCTAGCTGTGAATAAGTTTATATTAATACGTATTGTGAGTCGGGTAACCATACTGATGCGACAACGAGACCTCCTTGACGTTAGTCAGACGTCGAATGATATCCAGAATTTGTCACCCCAGGCGTGCCCGCCCAACTGTAGCTAGCAGTTAAGGTGTGGGATTGTCAGTCCCGAATAGATCTATTCACAAACTCTTCGCTCTCCCTCCAGGAGACTCTGGTTACACTTCCGGAGAGGATTTACTTGATCATCCATAAAGGGTAGTGACTATCTCACAAACTAGTATTAAACTATTCACAGGATTCACATACGATAACAAACATACAAAGGCTTTAAGACATGATACAGTGAAAATAGTTACATACAATGAGACTATCTGGCAAAACATTCGAATGATACAGAGATAAACTGAATCAGACATAGTTTATCTAATAACTTAATACAGATATCAGTAAGTGATATAAAGAGAAACATAGAACCCCAAATTATTCCTATAATAATTTGATTAGTTTGGTTATTTTCTTAACTAAAATCCATTTAGTTGTAATTAATAAATCATTCCTTATGCTCAACATAATACATAAGGAGTAAAAGAGTTTATAAGTTTGCCAGATATTATTTGAAATACATAGATATTATGATTTGAAAACAGTTTTGGTTTGCTTGTATTCCCCCCCTGAAAACAGTTAAAAACAGTGAAAAAGGCGTAGGGGTATGAACTCACCGGACGAGAAATGTGACGATTTGGATGCTAAGAGTTGACCCGGGGCTTGTAAATACACGAGGTTCCTAATTATAATGTAAAGATACACATTTGTACCTAATTAGGACTTAGTTTATTCATTTGATAGGGACACTTGCTTCAAGTCGCGAAAACACTCCGATACGAGTGTTTGGAAGGACCCGGGTGGCGTTTAAGGATGGGAAATGACACTAGGGACTTGGGACTTGAGTTTACTCCCCATGAGTAAACTTTTAAATGAGTTTACAATCATAAAACACACACATACATGAGTTTACGGCCGTAAACTCATGTGGGTGTGTTTTTGGGTGTTTAAATGGCTTAAATGGCTTACATGGACATGGGAAATGATTCTAGGCTTTGATCTAAATGCATGGAATGGATTAAAATCACCAAAATGATTAATTTATGGGAGTTTACGGCCTAGCATAGGCTCCTGGCCGTAAACTCCTTAATCCTCATGAAAATGATGTTAAATGGTGCTAGAACAAATCACATGTGATTTGTAAAATTAATCCAAGGCCTAACATGAGTTTGTATGGGATTTTTGGGGGATTTATGGAGTTTACGGCCCATGAAACCCCCTTCATGGCCGTAAACTCTTGTGTGTGGTGTTCCAAGGTGTTTCAAGGCCTAGAACATGCATGAAAGGACTTCTAAAATTCATCTAAAGGCTTTAGGGGTGTGTAGTTTGCATTCTAACACCAAAAATTTTGGAGTTTACGGCCCAAGAACAGGTCTTGGCCGTAAACTCTTAGAAATCCCATAAAAGATGTGTTTTAGGCCCTTAAAGTATTTTTGGTTGGTCCCTTGATTTATTCCAAGGCTTTTGGTGGTGTTGGATGGCTTTCTAACACCTTAGAATGAGATTTATGCCAAGTTTTGTGGAGTTTACGGCCCAAGAACTCTCCTTGGCCGTAAACTCATCTAAGTCCCTCAAAATTAATGTTTCAAGTGTCCAAATGCAAGAATCAAAGTCCTATAATTCATATCTAAGCTGCAGGGGTGATTTGGAAGGGTTTAAAGACATGAAAAACACCATTTTCATGAGTTTACGGCCCAAGCTTATGCCTTGGCCGTAAACTCCTTCAAAGTCCACAAAATCATAGTTTTAGGTGTTCTAAGTTCATATCTTGAAGTCCCTTAGCCATATCTAAAGTCCATTTGAGTCTAGGAAGGAGTTTAAGGGCTAAAAACCCTTCAAAATGGTGTTTACGGCCTAGGCTGCCTCCTGGGCCGTAAACTCACATATATTGTCCAATTTCATGATTAAGTGTCTAATTTGGAAGCTAAACATGCTATAGATTAAGGCTAGGAAGGTACCTTAAGGATTTGAAGCCTTAAATTTGAGTTTTGGACACTTAATCCTTGGATTTAGGAGAGAGGTTAGAGAGAGAGTAGAGAGAGAAGGAAAAAGCTTCAAATGAGTGCTAAAACATGTTTATATAGTCCCTAAAACTTGGACACGGTGGAATTCTACCCGATACCGGCCTTAAACGATGTTTTGGGTCGCACCCGATTGAGTTTTCGTCACCCGACGAGGATATTTCTAAAACTTATAAAATACATGTTTTGGGCTAAATTCATGAGTTCCTAAATGATTTGAACCCTCATTGAATGAAAATAAACATATAACTTTTAGTTAACTAAGCCCAAAAACGATAACGGGACATTTCGATCTCCGACGAGTTATACGGGTAGAACGGGTTTTCGGCGATGAACAACTTCGGGTTGTTACACATATATACCCCTCATGACAATGTCTGATGAACTTACCACAAAATACACTCTCAAGAGAACCCACCCAACCCTGGATCTATTGCATTCCTTTTTTTTTTCCTCACACCCTTACCTAAAGGGGGGGGGGGGGTACCAATAGATATAACGAAATGATGAACTTTATTAATTAATAGAAAATCCTCATAACTGACTGAAACAAGATCCCACACCTTGATTGAAACTGAACAGATCCCTCCAATGCGTAACTAGCTCGAAAAAACTTCCAAAGTTATCCAGAAATACTGTTAAAACCATGGTCGGATCCATCCAAATACCATCCTTGTCGAAACGACATGCCAAAATTTAATTCTACGTGGATCCCAAATCGCAACAGAAAAACTAAACACCCTTGCCCTAGCTTCCAAACTTCGAATGACCTAGGACATCTACCAAACTAGAGCCTTCTATGAACAGTAATTTCACAACCAACCATTGAGGGTAACTATACCCAGAAACCAAACTGTACAAAGTATAGATTTTGACAATGCATCCATTAAACTCCAACTGATACAACTCTAAACTTCCGAAAAAGCTCTGCTATTGACGAAGAAAGAAAAGAACAATAATCAAGAGTGCATTGGCAACTAATCCATTGATCCAATACACTACTGGACAAATCGCATGAGGGACAAAACATACTAAACTCTGAAACTAATTGACTGATCAACAACTGCCAAACATAGACTATAGATATCAAGCTATGCAACGAGATGACAACTTCCCTCACTAACCAATACTTAATCTGAGCAACCCAACACCTCTTGATTTATTCAACAACATCCAGAAAGGAGCCACTGGCTACAATGAGCTCCTTGTCCAACACCTTCCTTCTATAAGGAAAACCCATGCATTCATGAGCACATATATCCGATGACAACTTAATTTACACCCTCGTCTTGATCAAATACTGAAAAAAGTATCGCATACCCGAATCAAAAATCCCTATGACCCATTCTTGTAAAACCATAACTCGAATAGATCGCTGATCCTCTAAGCAGAATATCCAGCTCTCCCTAACTTAGGGTTCAAACCACCATTAACTAACGTTGAAAACAAACTAAAACTCAACCGACTCACCAATATGCGTAGCCTCCCTAAACCTCAGAATGTATAACGCAATACAAGATGGTCTTCCAGATAAAGACCAAGCAAACTTAAAGGTATTCTGAATCTCAAATGGAGATCTTGGAAACTTCCCAATCAAAACCGCTTCTAATGTCAATAATCCCATGCATGTGCCCAAGCAATAATTCTAACAATCCATTCATAGAACCTCACCTACAAATTCCCATCCATTATTTAATTGTGATAACCGTTCACTTCCTATGGTTCTTGAAACAATCAACTAGCACCTGGCCTAACTATATCTGAATAAAGTAGACACTTATCTCATATCAAGGCAACAATACCACAAGAATCCTCTTATGTATTCCTAAACTGCCACACCTGCCGATAGAAACCATATTATTTATCCCTATGTTAGGTCTACACCCCAACTCTGAAAATCACATGATTTCTCTCTCCTTCCTCCGAACATGAAAAGCTAGAAGTACATAACCCCTATCGATGATAGTACCACACACCTTACCTACAAATTCCCATCCATTATTTAATTGTGATAACCGTTCACTTCCTATGGTTCTTGAAACAATCAACTAGCACCTGGCCTAACTATATCTGAATAAAGTAGACACTTATCTCATATCAAGGCAACAATACCACAAGAATCCTCTTATGTATTCCTAAACTGCCACACCTGCCGATAGAAACCATATTATTTATCCCTATGTTAGGTCTACACCCCAACTCTGAAAATCACATGATTTCTCTCTCCTTCCTCCGAACATGAAAAGCTAGAAGTACATAACCCCTATCGATGATAGTGACATCCCAATCCATTTGCCAATCACTTAGCCTCAGGCTGCAATCCTCGATCCAATCATCACAATTGCTTCCTTCTTGAGTCCCGCGACTCAACTGTCACTACCTTGAGCAAGGCCCTATCGACCTAGAAATCAACTAATTCACATGGGTCTGCACCATTAAAACCCAAACATACATGCCTAGTAAGGCCTAAACAATCACCAGACCCATCCTCAGCCTAAACAACCATAACCGATAAACCAATAAAGTCGGAAACACACTTTAACAAATCATGGTGCTAATCCATGCCATCTTCCTTTAACTAGTTCCTTAGAATCCCCTAAATTTTCCTCGAGTCTAATACAGATCATGTGCTTCCAGTAGTAGGGTCCCAATACTACCTTTCATACCTATCCATACTTTCTAAGAGAATCATCTCGGGTCCTTTAAGTAACAACTACTGTCCATGTCCATCCTATCCAACCCCATACACCCATTCTCAAATGAATAAACATCGCTAAACAACACAAACATCAAGCTAAAAAAATACAACCTAGGCTTTCCTAAGATTCCCTTCACACCTCTCTCTGCCATGAACTGCAAAAGAAACTCCCTCTAGGACCTACTAACTACCTCACGTATACAATTACATGCCACAGACACTAGATAATTATTCAACTGCAAGGTCTCACCCTACAACGGCTAGAATCAGACAAGAGCTGCGAAATAGAGTTAAACGTAACCTTCTAAAATTATCTAATCCCTCTAACATGTAACCCTACGTATTTGATTAGTAGTTAGCTGATATTAATGGAGGTCTCTAAAAGTATAAAGCAAGCAACATTCGAGAATCGAGTTATCCAAACCATAGCATAACCTAATCAGGCCATTCTATCTAATATATGAATCCATACTAGCATGTACTTCTAAATGCTCAATCAATAGGAATATATAGGCATCTCTCCTAGCATACTATCATGCAATCCTGAGCAAATGCTTAGCCTAATCTATCATGCAATTCTCATATACTCATATAAAACATAAAACATAAAAAATGTGTGGGTAGTTTGGGAAATACTTACTTGAGCTCAGCTAATTTCACGCACCACACCCCTTTTTCCTTATAAAAATCTTTTTATAAAATTGTTTTCTTTCAAAAGATTACCAATTCCTCTGTTTAAGTTTAGTCACACCCGAGAGTGTGCCCAAATCCCTAAAACTAGGGTTATGATCCCAACTTGTAACATCCCAAAAATTCAGAGTAAAATTTTCATTTTAATAACATTAATTCATATAACATTCCTTTCCCAAAATCATTCGATGCGGAAAAAATAGTATTTAAACAACAACTTAAAATTCACGATTAATCAAATGCAGAATAAACTCTGGGGAATGTTATGCAGTCACGCCAAGCCCTTCCCTTTCGAACCGGAAGAACCTGAAACCATAAATATGACAATGTAAGCACAAAGCTTAGTGAATTACCTAAAATATCGCATAACATACATATACATCAACTCAAGGTTGTACCAACTCTATTTCACCCACGAGTCTATTTCAACTCATATGTCAGCTCAAGGCTGTACTGGGTCTATTTCAGCCCCGAGTTTATTTCAACTCAATCGGTATTTTTCAACTGTACGGGTCTATTTCACCCCACATACATACTACAAACAAGCATACATGAATACAAAAAGAGTCACAAAGACGTAAAGAACATACAACCCTAGTATCCTATAGTATAGTGAGAAAATACACCTTAGTATAGAGATAACTGAACTATACACATTGCTGCTACCGGGCTCCTCACACTAAACACAACCAAATCAATAATTAAGGCAATTTCCCATAGTCCAAGATCCAATTCATACTCTGTCGTATCAATGGGTAAAAGACTATTTTACCCTTCCCACATCTCACCAACAACTCATGGCCCAAATTCCAAAAGACCCAACACCAAAAAATGGCCCCTTATGTCACTTTGGTGTGTATGCCCCACGTACTACCCTAATACGCCCTATGTATGGTGCTGAAACCCAAAACTGTATTTTTAGGTCTTATTGCTCAAAGACCAAATGTCTAAATCTTCAAGTTCAAGCCCAATGGAAGTCTAGTGTCATAAAGTTCGTATCTTTATGACCTAGCATGACTTAATAAAACCCAACACCATACTTAATCTTCCTAACATAAAGAAATGACCAAGGAATCACTTGAAAGTGCTTAATCAAGTAAGACTTGACATCCAAGACTCAGATCTAATTCTAATGGGTGTCTAAATCAATAAAGTCATAAATTTGATTCCTTTGCATGGATCCAAGAAACCTAAAACCCAAATCTAGTATACTAGCTTCCCCAAGAGGTCAAAAACTCATGCATGGTTGGTCCACAACTATCACGATGCAAAATTTATGAACAAGGGACCTCACAATATCTAAATGAACAACCTAAAACTTTTGGAGTGGCATTTACTCTAAAGAATCAACTCATGGTACCAAAAAGCGCAAAAAACCACTCACAAGTAAGATCTAACAAATGAAACATCAAGTAGGGACTTTTTACCTTTAGAAGATGAAACATGGAAAAATCAAGATAGGATCTACAAGCTCTAAGCAATCCAACTCTTCTCTAATGAGTTCTCCTTTCTCCAAAGTGCACAAAAGCACCCAAAAATGTTAAAAAAAGCTCTCAAAGGGGCTAGGGTTTCGAAATCACAGGTTGAGGGGGATGGATGCTGAATAAGGGGAAGGCTTCCACGAGTTAAGATGCTTAACAAGGGCCTAAACCCTAAAAATTAGGGTTTGAGTCTGGCGGCCGTATACACAACGTACTCCTAGTGCGCACAACATATCAGGCTGGCCATCGACGATTAATCCTACCCAGTATGCCTAACATACGCCCTGTATGCCAACGTACTCAACTTGACCCATATTCTTCCTATCTTCCGAAAGCCATAACTTCTTCGTCCCGACTCCATTTTCGGTGTTCTTTGTATGATCGAAAAGGTAATGAGAAGCCCTACACTCCTATCAACTCTCCTTTACCTTAAAATCTTATGAACTTAAATCCTTAATTCATGAAATGTCCAAACCATCACTTTTTACCATTATACCCTTGGGTTCCAAAGCACAATCGAACTCTTGGATCACATAATTTACATCATCCACATCCAAATGGATTTAAACCTCTATTTCCTCAAATCCCGAAGCCTTATGATAATTGATCTTAGGGTCGCTTCCCCAAATTAAGAAACGATTCGAAACAGAGTGTTACACTAGGTGAAACCATTGAAAACCCATGTGAAATCGGATATAGAAAATCAGATGAAGATCTAATATTCTATCCTCTATGATCGATACAATCTGTGAGTATTCATATCCCAAACAGATTCACCATCTTCATCCCCTGTTCCCAAGAAAAATGACGGTGGCTCCCCCTGGGTTTTTTGGGAAGAAAAAAGCAACTCTATTTCGTTCTTCTTGTTTGTTTCTATTCATAAAAAAACCTTTAGATTTCGTCCTTTTAACCTAAAATGATCTGCAAACAAAACCCTTCATATTTTGTTTCTCTTCAACCTTCCCTCTATGGCCTCTATGACTCGATCTTTTAAACATCTTTGTTTGAGCTAGTTTACGGTGACAGGAGGAAGGAAAAAGCAAGGGGAGGCGTCGACTAGAATAATCATGAGGAAGACCATTGTATTTGGGTTTTGATTTCACCAATGCTTCCAAATTAGTTTAAGTAGATAAACTTAGGTCTTAGTTTTTTAATGTATTTGGGTTCTGGTTCACACTTTGTTTTCGTTTTGGATAGAGTTTTTAATTTTTTTGTTGAACCAAAAAAACGAATATGAAATTGATTTGTATGTGTGTGTGTGGCTTTAATTTTTCGAAATCGATATGTGTGTTCATCCTTATAAATCGATTTGTGAGTGTGTGCGAGTTCTTTTATGAAATATATGTATGTGTAAGTTAGTTTATGAACAAAAAAACCCCATGATTCACCTGAAGAAGACGTAAATATGGAGATATAAGTGTAAGTTCGATGAAGAAGATGAAATAAAGGAGGTTATATATATATATATATATATATATATATATATATATATATATATATATATAAATGCTAGGAGATGAGAGGGAGGGGATGAGTGGTGATTTTTTGTGTGTTTCTTATCTGTTACAATGTCGGATGGGGAGGTATGTGTAAACATTCATGTGACCAACCTAGGGCATGAATAAATTCGAGATGGACAGATTTGAGGAGAGTCTTCAGATCTGGAAAAGGATATCAAGTGGTAGAAAAAATTTAAGTGGAGATAGAGGTAGCGGATGGTGGTTGAACGGTGGTGGTGATGGCTGATAGTGGTTGAATAGTGGTGGTGGCGGAAGATGTTCTTGAGTTCATGAGGATGTTCTTGAGCTTATGAAGTTGTTCTTGGTTGATTATCAAATACAAGTCTAGAGAGAGAGAGAGAGAGGTGGGTTTTTTTAATTGATGTAATAAAAGAAAAATAAGAAAACAAAATTTAAAGGGTAAATTAGTCATTTTAAGGCCTTTATTTAAAAAACAGTTGGACTACATATGCAATAATACTCATTTTTTGGATTGGTGGTACAACTCCAAAACTTTTTGGACCAAAGTGTTAATTTTTGACATACAGGGACCAAATTTGCAGTTTTGTCTATAAAAAAAGATATGTAGAATTTTTTTATTAGATACTATTATAGAACCACGTATTCTATTTGGTTAGCTATCCAAGAGCAGCAAGACCAACTGCATTTATTCAATTTCCATCTAATTTGGAGATACCATTTATAGACACACATATTACAGGTTTAGATTAACGAATTCTCAAATCCATTGATATACAAACTCTTCTGTTAGCATAATAGATAGTTATTAGATGTTAATTGTTGGGCTCTTTTTGTATCGAGCATTATGTTTAGCCCATTAGCTAGGAAACCGTAGGTAGTTTTATTATTTTTAGTCTTGTTATCTCTTTTTGTAAATACACAAGTTGGCAATCCATATTGAAACTCTTATTTAGTTATCATGGTATCAGAGCTTTAGTTCTTGGTCTTGTCGGAACCCTACCTGGCACCGGAGCCGCCGCTGGTGCCGAAAATCGTGAAATCAGTTTTTGTTTCGTGTCGAGTGCTCTTGATCTTGTGTCAACTTCATGTCTTGCCCTTACTACTATTATTATACATGTTCTTGGTCCAATCTTATCGAAAAAAATTATTAGTTACTGCCGTAACCCTAGCCGACTTCGTTGGAGTTTCGTTTAATTTCTTTGTGTTCATGGATTAGGGTAGCCTCCCAAAACACACATAGTTCTTTCCCCTTTCTATCGATGGGGTCTAAATCTAATTTAATTTTAGCATTGTTGTTGCATTTTTTTTTTGGTTTGAGTAAATCTAATTTAATTTTAGCATTGTTGTTGCATTTTTTTTTTTGGTTTGAGTTTTTTGTTTCCTGTGTTGGTGTCTTCGTTTCTATTATCCCTTTGTTTTGCATTGATATTTGATTTCGATGCTTGTTGGTCGTATTATTTTCCCGTTGGTTTTGTTTTTTGTTCTATTTTTGTTAGGTCATAAATTGTGGTTTATATTTTGTTTTCATAAGATATTAAAGCTCTCGGTCTAGGACCAAAAATACCATGTTTTGGTGTTGTGTGGACCGAAATCACATGTGATTTCGGTTAGGCTTAATATTGTCTTGTTTGGGTTTTGGGTTGGGCTTTGGTTATTAGGTCTAGGTATAAATAGTGTTATTTTAGCGTTGTAATGTGAGGGGAATGTTTTAGGAGGCTGCCATAAGCCAAGAACGTGTTTTTACAAAAAAATAGAGAGAAAACCAAGGGTAATCAAGAATCTTATGTAGCCGACTATTCATCTATAATAGTGTGCATTGAAGATTAATCATCTTGTTCTTATTCCAGATTATATCTTGCATCATTCAGTTGATTGGGATTCTGCACCATCATAGTGAAATTCGGTTGATACATAGCGATTTGGGTTTTACAATTAGTATCAGAGCAAGGATTGGTAGCAATCGGGTTATTGCAAAATATTTTTAAGAGTTTTTCTTGGAGCTTCTTGGTGTTTTTAATTTATTTTTGACAAAATTTTGGCCATTTTTCTTCATGTTCTTCATATTTTTGGAGTTTTGATCGACTTAACATTAAAGATTTGAAAATCTCGTATTTTTGGCAAGTTTTGGGTAATTTTGGTCAAAATTTGCGAGATCCCGACGGCACTCCTCGGTCTTCGGTCAAACCCTAGAGGTTCTCGGCGGCCAACAGCGTTCTCATTTAGGGTGCGAGGGTTCTCGGTCTACATGATTTCAGTCTCGCAGGTTTTCGGTTCTTTCGTTTTCGGTTCGGATCTCGGTTCAGAGATTTCGGTGTGAGATTTCAGTCAGGCTCTCTTCTCGGTTTTCAATCTTCGGTTCTCGGTCCGAGCTCGCAACTTCGGTTGTAATTTCGGATGTTCAAGATTTTGGCTAGTTTTGGGTCTAAAACTTATTTTTGGTCCAAAAGCCTCATTTTCGATCAAATAACTTCGATTTTGGTCCAAAAGTTTCGTTTTTGGTACAAAACCCTCATTTTCGGCCTAGAAACATTTATTTTAGGTTAAGGTTTTTTTTTGACAAAAAGTTTGACTTTTGACTTTCAAATTTGACTTTTAACTTTGAAGTTTGACTTTTGACTTTCAAATTTGACTTTTAAGTTTGACTTTTCAAGTTTAACTTTCGAGGTTTCATGTCAAATGACATTTTTCTTGGCCTCACAATCAGTTCTATTTTTGGTAAATTATTCTTTTTGGTGAATAATGAGTTCTTTAATCGCCAAGGTTAATGAAGCTTCATGCTCTTAGTCCTGTGAAGCTAAAATTATATTTTATCGTGATCAACATGAATTATTAATTCGGGAAATTGAGGACCTTAAATATGAATGATATACTATCGGAAAGGACCAAAAACCCTTGAAAGAAAAATTAGAGGCCAAAACCAAATACTTTAGAAAACTTCAAGCAAAATATAGCATTAAATGTGAACACTATGATTATGCTCAAGTAAAGATTGCCAGTCTAACTGCCGAGCTTAACACATTGAAAAATAAGTTTGAAAATGTACACTTTAATATTAAAATTTTTGATGTGTCAAGTAAGAAAGTTGAGTCCATGATTGAAAAACAGTTAAAATTTAAAGATATTCAGAATAAGGGCCTAAGGTATCACAATGTTCCACCTCCCTTCAATGATAATTATACCCCGCCCCTTGAAACCAATGAAATAGAGATACCTGCTCAAAATGGACAACCCCTATGCCAGCTTCAGTTGAGGGTGAACAATCTGGTCCCACTATAAGTGTTGAGGTGAACGATTCTGATACTTCTACCTCAAGTGCAGAGTAGGTCATAGTGCAAGATGGGCATGAGCATAACACAAATAACTCTTGTTCTGCTGATAATGATTCAAAAACTCGTGATGAGGTGAACGATTCTGATGCTTCTACTTCATGTGCAGAGAATGTGGGAATGCAAGATGGGAGTGAGCAGAACAAAATCAATTATAGTTCTGCTGAAAAGGTTTTAAAAGCCTGTAATGATGATACACCCACTGCTGAAAAATCCCAGCTACACAAATCTGTTAAGCAGTCTAACAAATGTTCTGGTGCTTGTGATTGTGGAAGTTCTTCGAAACGAACTTCTTTTGGACAAGGACCAAGTCACACTATGATTTATATGAAAAGAAAGACTTGCTTTAACTGTGGGACTCCTGGTCACATTGCCAGAAATTGCCCACATCGTTTATATGTTCCTTACTACTCACAATGTTGGCAGAACGCGCCAAGAGGGAGATCCTCCAAAAGAAACCCTTCGAGGTCACGTTCACACAATGGTGACTGGAATGATAAGAAGGCCAATATTCAAACTCCTAAGGACAAGAAGGGAATGTCGGACAAGATGCCAAATTTAAGAGATGGTTATGTTAGATCAAGATCGTTTAGGTCGAAGTCATCTCGACAGTTGGTTTCAAGTTCTAAAGCAAGTGCTGAGGCATCCATCTAATCAAACAATAAATGGGTTAAACCTGACTATAGATGGGTACCAAAGGTTCATACTCCCAAATCATCTGATGATTCTAACATTTCTTCATCTTCTGTGTCTGATAAACATAATATTTCATGGGAGAAAGTACCTTGTATACATGATAAAGGTCAACCCAACTTCAAAATGGACTGGGTTCCAAAGACCAACTAATCCCGCACTCTATGCTGGGGCAGCTATGGAGGAATATCATCAGACTTCGGTTTGTTGATAGTGGCTGTTCCAGGCACATAATAGGAGACATATCTCATCTGTACAACATTCAGAATCTTCATTGAGAGCATGTGTCCTTTGCGGGTAGGAAGTAGGAAAGGATCACAAATGGGGATCTCTTTTAATGGCATGATGAATATTGAATATCTTAACTTCGTTCCGGAATTGAAACACAACTGAGGTTGAACATGTTGCTGCATCTGCATGTTGTTCTCAAATCATTTGGATGCAACTTCAATTGTTGAATTACAGTTTGAGTTTTTTTCTCGATACTTTTAAGTTTTTCCTAAAATGATTCGTTTTGAACACAATTTTTTTAAAAAATTTTCGCATTTATTTTGTTTCCATTCTCCCCCATGCACAAATTAAGGGGGAGAGATCAAATACAAAAAAAATTATAAAATCAAAAATACAAAAATATGCTTTTTTTGTAAGTATTCTTGGGAAGTGATATGCAGTTTAGTGCTAAAGGGCAATATGAGATGCATTTAATGCACTGAAGTTGAATTGTTTAGACTCTGTGTTCAATGTGCTAGTAGGCACGAAGGATTCAAAATTAAAGGACTAGACACAACTGACAATGAAAGGAATAGACAATGTTAACTCATCTAGACATAGATAGTTTCATTTGGACTGACCATACGACGCTTGGATAGATTGAGCAGTGAGATAAACAAGGGAGCCTACAAGATACATTAAAGTTACTTAACATCTGGAACTGTGGCTCAAAACTTCTTCGACGTACATACTTATGTCCTTAATTCTGGTGCTGATAGGGTGACTGGGGGGTTCTGATAAAGTAGGTCTGTGTAACATTGTTTTTCTTTCTTATCCCCTCTGTCAGTCATATGTTGCCCCTTTTGTGTGATCAGAAGATCTGACCTGCGACGCAACATATGCATCTCTATTTCTATTTCTATGTCTCCCTCTCTATCTAAGTATCTTTCTATCCATCTATGTTAGTCATATGATGTCCCCTCTATATGATCAGAGGATCTGACCTAGGACACAACATATGAACCTTTATATCTCTCTATCCCTCTATATGTGTTAGTCATATGTTGTCTCCTCTGCGTGATTAGACGAGATCTGACCTGGTGCACAACATAAGCATCTTTATATCTATCTTCTCTCTCAAATAATTGAGCACTCACCTAAAGTAAGGAGCTCTTTGGAACTCCTTGATTGATAGGGTATGTCGTGAACTGGGGAACACGTTCTAGTGCACTTAAAATTGAATTAACTAAAGGTTATCTGTAGATCTCACTGTTGAATTTAAGTGGACAATAATATCCTTAGTCGTCGTCAGCAAAATGGTCTATTTAGGAATATTATTTAAGGAATATAATCATAACGTATTGTCATTTATAATCTGTCCAACTTGTCAACATCCTTTGTGTTTAAGTGGAGCACAATATTGGTGATTGACCAGAGCTAAACATCTAGGTGTGTGCTGATAAACGATATTGAATTGCTTGAAAACTTTTGTCACACCCCGGCCGTCGGCGGAAACACCGGGTGGTGTAATGTCATTCTTCGTATCACAGTTATATAACATACATTGAATAGTACTAAAGAAAATACATACCTTTATTGATGTTTGAAAGTTACATTACTATTTTTCTAGAACCTATTACATAATATCCGACTATTGTATACTTCTTAATGAACAGAAAGGTAATTGTAAAACTTCTCCTATTCGAATACATACCAGCTTTTCAAGTTCCTGAAAACACATGCATTTTAAAACATGTCAACATAAAGTTGGTGAGTTCACAGGTTTTGACTCCATATAAAAATAATACTTTTTCTGGGTTCAAAAGTTTAGTTTTTGAAAGTATCATTTTGAAGCTCCAACATTTAGTACATATATTAGGTATAATAGTCTACTTATCAATTAAGTGTTATACCTAAACGTTCCTTGAACCTAAGGTATAAGTAAGGGAAAACTTATACTTAACATTAATACTTATATACGACAAAGTATAATGTTTCTAACAATTTGCTACCATGAGCCTGTAACCGCTGCTATGACATAATACCTCTGATAAAACACACTCATGATTTCCATGAGAAACAACACGCTCATGATTTCCATGAGAAACAACACCGCACGCTTCATCGATGCCGAAAAAATAACAAGTAAAAGGATAGTTCGTCACTCGCTTATGGTTGATTGTAGCTAACAATCACAAGTGGGGTTGTCAACCCGTATACTAATTATACACGACTTCTTCGCTCACACGAGATTAACGGTTACCGTTTAGAGGATTTCCGCTAAGATCCCCAATCTTAGTTGATGAATACAATTACTCATGTAGACTCCGACGACTTCATATAGCTCTAACAACAAAAGCATTTTCATGTCGAAAACCCTAAGTTATTAGACTATGCCTTTAAACATTACTCCTAAGTTCATATTACTTTAGGCAGTACAACAACTATAACTTGAGGAAAAATCAGGTTTTATCTTAACATAAAACCAACAATAACAATATATAACATACCAAGTTTATCTTGTCATAGAACCAACAATAACAGCATATAGCATACCAAGTTTTATCTTGACATAAGACCAATAATAGAAACATACTTTTTTAATATATAGAACTCCCAAATATAACTTTGGAACTATATTGCACACAACATATATATAGAATCCTAAGTATAACTCAAGATCTACATTTCACGGCCAGAAAAGACCGATTTTGTTTATGCTTTGTAAAAATCAGAGTAATTATTTTCATAAAAATGTTGTTGAATTTGTTCCCAGAAAAATACGATAAATACGTTATCAAAACATTTTCGAAGAAACATATTTTATTCATTTTAAAACGTTTGGGATGTCATCGTCAATACAAGAACATAAGCATAAACGGAACTTACATTTATTTACACTAGTGATCTACATCTCTTTAATCTCTCAGTGTAATATCACTTCATATCGACACCTGTGATATAAATAAACTGAGTGGGTGAGGTTGGAAAACCTGGTGAGTACATAGGGTTTTCAACCAACAATAATATAATTATTATGTTCAATCATCAAACAATTAACCCAATTACCCATCCCCATTATCTTCTTTATTCCTAAGTACCTTCCCTAAGGATTTATCCTAAGGGTCGTATCCTACATCATATTTTACCTCTCATCTTCTTACATCGCATCTCCTTATATGTTTGTTCCTAAGGACTTTCCCTAAGGATCATCGCCTACATCGCCTAGATAGTATTGATTCAGGGATTACTCCCTCAATACGTGCCCACCAAGGGTTATGGTATCATCGCATGAATACGTAGTTACAACATCGCCTGAACTCGTAATTCATAGTAAGGGGGTTAAAGTATCATCGCATGAATACGTAGTTACAACATCGTCTGAACTCGTAATTCATCACCTACAGGTTATGAGCCTGCTGGTGTTTCCACGGGGTTGTCTATAATAGTCCGTGGTCGCCATCTATACTCTGGTAGATGACTACATCTCCAAATTGTCGGACAAGGTTGTAGTATCCTACATCACCGATTCATCATCACCTATCTATCCTCACCTAATTATCATCACCTATCTCTCATTATTTTATTTCATCATACACCAACTATTTCATCTACCCATGTTTTATCCCAACATATCAGTAGATATAAATATACAGTTTAAATCATTTAAAATGTGTATAAAATCATTCATCCAGCATAGACAACAAGTATTAATATAATATGCACACATAGCACGTAATTTATGTAAAATACTTCATATCTATGTGTAAGATGAAAGGGACCATGCACTCACTTGATAAGGTGGTGAGTCGGCACTCGGACAACACTTCGTTACTCTTAAAACAATTATCCCTTGACGAAACCTAGTATCATTACCACTAGAGTTTAGTCTAACACTTGACGAGACTAATTTAATAGTCTAGCTATTATTACTATTATATAAGCATTAAACAATACTTATATAACCCATAATAATAGCTCAAATACTCCTTATAAGGACCTAATAACAATATTATATTGAAACATAAGCTACACTAGAGATGGGATAGGTACAACTCACTTACAACGGGTTTTCTCGAAAACCGGGATTCGCTGGAGCAGCGTTCCTGAGCTGAAAGGATCTTTTCTCGGGACTCTGGGAGCTTCGGGGCTTCCTTTGGGAGCTAGGGGGTTTACCTAGACTTTAGGGGGCTTAAGGGGAGCTAGAGAGAGTTTAGAGAGAGAAAGTGGTAGAGGAAAGGTGTGAGAATAAATGGAACCCGACACATCTATTTATAGTGTGAAATCCTGATGGACTCGCCGAGTAGGAGTACCTACTCGCTGAGTTGGGCCATGTGGCAGCCTTCTAGTGGTGCCACGTGTCTAATTCTGGTGGTGCCACGTCACCCCCTATCGCGTATCAGCATTCAAACTTATAAAAATCATAACTATCGCATACAAGCTCCGTTTTCGACATTCGTTTTTTCAACGTGTAGGTAAAATCAAGATCTACAACTTTCATTTAGACTCCATTGGCTAATTCTCGACCGATCTCAAATTTAATTGTAGGAGGAGTTTAGACAGTTAAATGACCGCGAAGAATTCGTAACTCCTTCATACGAACTCCGTTTTCGTCCATATTTTTACCTTTGAGTTCCTATTAATGAGATCTTCAACTCACATTTAGGTCGTGTAAGCCAAAAACCGCTCGAACTAAAATTCGAGTTTCGGGTCGTGCACAGCTAAGCCGAATCTTAGAAAAATCATAACTTCCTCATACGAAGTCAGATTTGGGTGTTTTTTTTGTATGTTCTTGGTTTAACATATACTACAACTTTCATTTAGATTCCTAAGGCTAAAAGTCGCTCCATCATAAATTAACTATTTATGCTTCCCGGTGTCGTGCCGGTTTTGCCGTAAAACTTCAACGGGCCATAATTTCTTCGTTATAACTCGGATTTTGGCGTTCTTTATATTTACGGAACCCTTGAGACATATTCTACAACTTGGGTAAGATTATTTATTCTAAATAATCTTTTGTCGAAAAGTCGTTTTCGACCCGTATTATCTCTAAATTGACTAGCCCGGATCTACGGGCGTTACAGTTTTATATATTCTAAATATTATATTTAGAACAACTATATCCCGGTTAATATAACTATCTACGTTGATACTAATATACTATCACATAGACATATAGTAACGTATATATAATATTTATCATGCGTTTTCCCCGAAAATATTAGAATGTGGAGCCGTGAAACTCACCCTATTAGCGTGATTTTATGTAATCTAAGCAGAAACGGTCAACGGTACGAGGTTGTCGGGCTCGAGATGTAAGAGGGCTTCAACAAATGAGAGAAAGGGAAGAAGTTCAGGTGTAAGAATAGCTGAATTCGGACCTGCTATTTATAGGAAGGTTTTTGGCCTCTCACGTCGTGAGTTTATAAAACTCACGTCGTGAGCCAACCCTGCTCACCTCGTAGACTTGCCATTTGTGTCCCTAGCTTCGGAAGGTGGCCATATGACTCCTCACGTCGTGAGAAACTCCTTGTTCACGTCGTGAGTTTAGAACTTATCCCTTCGTAGCCTCGTCATGCACCTTCTAGGTCCGAAATGTGGCAATTTGAATCCTCACGTCGTGAGTTTCCATGCTCACGTCGTGAGCTCAGTCGGATTAGGGTTTCTGACAGTTGTATCTTTGGAAGGTCATAACTTTCGCATACGAACTCTGTTTTTGACGTTCTTTATATCCACGCGTAGGTATTTACAAGTACTACAACTCTCTTTTAGACTCCAGTAGCTAATTTTAAGTCTATTTTAAATTCCTCTTATTATAGAGATCTATAGTGTTCGGTTTATCATAACTTCTTAATGCCAAGTCAGATTTAGACGTTTTCTATATTTTTGGAATAATATGGACGTATAGTTTGAGTTGTATCATACTGAAAGTTCATATTTGTATTAGAATTTATCATGAACTACATAGTACGTTTATCACATTACTAGTTTAACAAAATCATATTACATGATTGACATAATCACATGTGATTGTTATTAACCTATTTTGACTGGTGTTATAACTTTGATCCCAAAAGTTTTTGTTTTGTACATTTTGTATCTTATTTTTGTTTTTGTTAAATTTGTTCATATTTTTTTCTATGCACAAATTTAGCGGGAGACTTAAAAAATCAAACAAAAATAGAAAAATCATAAAATTTAAAAATCCAAATTTTTTTATTTCTGTTTTATTTCCTTTTCAGAAAAATAAAAAATCCAAAAATATTTTATTTTTACTTTTGAGTGTATTTTATTTTTATTTTTATTTCTTAGTTGTTTCTATTGTATGCTAAGTTTATTTTTACTTTTATTTTTTATTTCAAAGTTTCATTTGTCTTAAAAAGCGAATTCAAAAAGAAGAAGAGACTCAAGGAGACTATATCGGAATTTTCTGAGCAAGGAGAAGAAAATTGGAAACGAGTTGATGGTCATTACACTTCACTCTATTTTCACAAGGAATTGAAGGATTGGAACTATACAAATTGTCAGTTAGGCAGTATGTTTCAAAGAATTGTCGTATTTAAGGAATTAAAAGTCTGAAACTGTACAGATGTCATGACACTAGGGTGACGCACCTCGCAAGGCACGATTATCGCTGAACGTCTCGTCAAGGGCCAAGTTAACTTGTTAACTTGAAAAAATATATTGAGATCCTTGATCTAGGATATACAGGGGCTAACATCAAAAAGGCCATGAGTAGTTCTCCGATACTCAACAAATCGCAGTGCGTTCCTCCATGTTCACACAGATACTGCGAGTAGTCTCCTTCTAAGCCAAGGTTGGGTCCTTGAACAACTGTGGTGAGAAGGGTCTTTATGACTCTGTGATCCACAGAGACTTTTCAGTCATGGTTACTTTTCAAGGCGCAACAGTGATCATTAAAGAATTCTCATTCGAAGTGTGAAGATTATTTTTCAATACACAATCTTTCAAGCTAGAAGCAAGGTGAAGCTGTACTTAAAGTTATGTGATAGATTGCATTGAAGCCTCCTCAATCAGTTTGCTGCTATCTATGAACCTGCTGAAGTGATCCAGAAGAATCAGTCTCTCTGTTATTATCTCTGAAGTTTTTCAAAGCTGAGAGTGCTGATTTTCAAGAACCTTAACAAGAAGCCTCTACACCCAATGTGCATACAAGGTCAAATCTTTGAAGGAAGTCTAACTGTTCAAGATAAATTCATTCATGTAGAAATTCATATGTTCATTTTGAAGTTGTGAAGAAATCGAAGATAAAAGCTGAAGCCAATCACAAAGAGAAGATTGAAAAGAAAAGAAAGCTACAAAGCCATGGGGAGATTATTAGGACATAAGAAAAGAAAGCTATAAACCAAGGGGGGGATTGTTAGGTCATAAATTATGGTTTATACTTTTCTTTTCATAAGCTATTAATTTTCTCGGTCAGGGATCGAAAACACCATGTCTTGGTGTTGTTTGGACTGAAATCACATGTGGTTTCGATTAGGCTTAATATTGTCTTGTTTGGGTTTTAGGTTGGGCTTTGGGTATTAGGTGTAGGTATAAATAGTGTTATTTTAGCCTTGTAATGTGAGGGGGCATTTTTTGGGGCTGTCATAAGCCAAGAACGTGTTTTTACAGAGAAATAGAGAAAAAACCAAGGGTAATCAAAAATCTTATATACCCGACTATTCATCTATCATAGTGTGCATTGAAGATTAATCATCTTGTTCTTATTCCATATTATATCTTGCATCATTCACTTGATTGGGATTCCGCACCATGATAGTGAAATTCGACTGATACATAGCAATTTGGGTTTTACAATTGTTGGTACTGTTTGGCAAACTCTCAATGCTTGTTGCTCAAGCATTATGAGTTTGAGGGAGGGAAAGCAGAGAATAAGGAGGATTGGGAGTATTTATCTAGTAGGCACCACATGTGAAGATGGGTATCATTGGTTTTGTATGTTGCAGACATACAAATTTAGTTTTACTTTAGATGCAGAAATACAGGTTGGGTTGGTTGCAGAAATGCATATTAGGTTTGTGTTTGGTTGCAAAAATGTTGATTGGGTTATGGCTCCAGATATGCAGATTGGGTCTGTTTGGTATTACTACAAAGATGCAGATTATTTGGTTATCGCTTATGTCTTGAATATTGTTTGGTTTTTTGCGGATATGAGTATTTGTTATGGCTCACTCAAGCTTGTCAGGTTTTGTTTATTGAAAGACAAAGTCTCAATGTTTGCTTCTCATACATTATGAGTTTAAAGGGAAGTTAGCATAATAAATGTAGCATCCCAAGATTTGTCATTTATAGTCCCTGGGGATAGAAGGGTGAAGCCATGAAAGTCTAAGGGCTAAATTGCAATTATTGGGATCAGGAGGAGTACACTGCACGTACATAAGGGTACGTTGGGTGTACACTTGTGCACGCTGGACATACTCATGGCAGAAGGAAACCCTAATATTTAGGGTTTGGGGTCTATATATGCAACATTATGAGCACAAAACCCTCCCTTACCCCAGCCTCCACTGCTAAGAGTCATTTTCCCCAAACCCTATCCATTTCCTTGAGTGTTTGAGCTTTTTGAGTGTTTCTTGAGTGTTTTAAGAAGAAGGTGTTGCATCAAGGAGTTGGAGAAGAAGATTAAGCTTGTAGATCTAAAGTTGGTTTGTGCCTTAGAAGCTCCAGAAGGTAAAAACCTTGGAACTTTATACTTGTGTGAGATAGATCTAGTCATTTTAGCTTTATGGAAGCATTCTTGTCCCAAAAGTCCCAAAATGGTGCATGTTATGATTTGGACGAAATGAGTTGTCCTTTCAGACCTTAGAAGAGGTCCTAAGTGATAAAAATGGTGTCCCAATAGCTAGATTTGTCTCATGCATGAAGTAGGAAGGTCTTAATGGATTAAGACCATGTGTTAAGAACTTTTTGGATGTGCAAAGTGATAAAGTTCGAGCCTTATAGTCCTATGGCACATTTGGTCGATGGATATGGAGTTTGGGCTTAAGTGTTTAAGACATGAAGCATTTATTAGGGTTTTGGTGAAACCCCGCGTACGCCCAATGTAAATCCAGTACGCCCAACATACTGGACGAGTACACCCCGTGTACTAGAGGAGTACACCCCACATACGTCCCCTGTTGGGCCATTGGTAATTAGGCTTTTGGTTTTGGGCAGTTTATGGACTAGTTGGATTTGAGCCTTTGCTAGACTTTATGAATATTATGTTTTGGGCCAAGTTTTGACAATGGATCTTGGAATTAGGCCCACTTTCGTAAATTGGGCCAATATTGGGCTTAGCATAAGGACCTTCAAGGTTATGGAATTGGCATTGGGCCTTGGTCCAATAAAGAGAATAGACATGATGGATTGTGTGGACCCTTAGTCAATATTGTTATGTTGTGTAATGACTTGGTATCTATTATTTGGATAGTTCAGGATCTTTGGTGAGGTAGTGATTCGGGAGTTCGATACTTCAGTTCAGATCGGCTTTGCGAGGTGAGTTATCCTCACTGTACTCAAGGGTTTAAGGAACCAAGGTCGGCCCTTTGATTTGTTATTTGAAATTGTTACTGTTGTGATATGTTAGCTTGGTATCCTGGTAGATAGGATGGTTATATGCTAGTATGATATGTTAGCTCGGTATCCCAGTAGATAGGATGGTTATATGCTAGTATGATCTGTTAGATTGGTATCCTGGTAGATAGGATGGTTATATGCTAGTTTGATCTGTTTGCTCGGTATCCTGATAGATAGGATGGTTATATGCTAGTATGATATGTTAGCTCGGTATCCTAGTAGATAAGATGACTATATACTAGTATGATATGTTAGATCGGTATCATGGTAGATCAGATGTGGTTATACTTAGTGACCTATAATTTGGTCTGATTGTCTGTATGCTGGTAGGAAATTACCTGTTATATGTGCACATGATTGATTGGTATTTGAGGGTATTGCATCCCAAGGATGATAGGACCCTAGTATGTTGTCTTTATAGACTGTTATATGATTATCTAATATAGGTGCACATGTTTGATTAGTTATGGGGGGGCATTCCAAGCCGATGGTTGAGGGCCTGGGGTATTCCAACCCGATGGTTGATTGGACCCATAACGTGTTGGCATTCCAACCCGATGGTTGAGGGCCTGGGGTATTCCATCCTGATGAATGATTGGAGCCATAGTATATGTTATATATGTATTATGTGTGGGCCTTCCAACCTGATGGTTGTTGGCCGAGAGTATTCTGTTGGATTAGGTGTCTAAGTTCATAACTATTTCTGGAATGTACTTGACCCGGTTAGCATGGTCCATTTTGGGTTGCATGGCATTGCAACACTTGGATAGACTAAATGAGAGAAATGAAACATATGGTTTATTAATATATTATAAGTTCTAATATATTAATAATATTATTTAATTAGTTTTGATCAAGAATTAATTTAGAATTAATTTGGTGATTAAAAGGAGACTAATTAAATATATAGGGTTGATTGTGCAAATCATCCTTTCTTTTATAGTGGGCTAATGATCCATGGTTTATTTAATTGGGCTAAAATCCATAAGGTGCTCCATGGATAGTACATGGAGGTTATAAACCCATGGATCATGGAATATGGAAAGCCATGTCAATTAGGGTTTACATGTTGTAACCCTACTTGTAACACAACTATAAAAGGACCCCATGGGCTACTAAAATTGGCACTATGTGTAGAACAAGAGGGCTAGCGGATTTTGAGTGATAGTTTACTTCTCTCAAAGTTATTCCAAGAGTTGTGGTGCTGTGTGAAACATTTGAGGCATCACATTTGAGGTGCTAGGCTCACAAGGTTCTCAAGGAATCCAAGCAACAAGAAAGGTATGTTCTTCTACTAGCTTTTAAGTTTCAAAGTTCCCCATGCCATGCTAATTAGGTTAAGAACCTTGGAAAATCAAATTTGCATGTATCTTAGTAAAACATAGATCCAAGGTTTCTAGGGTTGCATGTGCACCTTAGGATTCTTATAATGCTCAATACCTTTCCGTGGTATCAGAGCCTAGGCTTGTTTTCTTGATACTTGAAGCAAATTGTTGAAAAAACTCAAGATTTCTGCATTCTGCTGAGTGAACTTGCCGAGTCCATGGGGGGACTCGATGAGTCCATGTGTTATTTCATCTTACTCGTCGAGTAGGTTCTTGCACTCGACGAGTAGGAGGCCCTGAATGCAGATTTTCGAGTTTTGCTGCTGGAAATGGACTAGTAACATTACCCTAAACTGTTTTGGTCTTATAAAACTTGTTTTAGATGGTGTAATGGTTATGCTAATCCATTTACAATAGCTATTATCAAAAAATTCAAGTCTTATATGTGTTTTTATGATTCTTGAAATTGCTGATATGAATGTTCATGATCTTAAGAGTATGGTAGATCATAGGAATTATTTTGTTAGTTGAATTCTTGATCTTGATGTGTTTTAATGGAATCCATAATTTGTGCCCAAGTTATGGATTACCAAAAGTCTTTCTTTTGAAGTCCATTAATAAACACATAGGTTACATAAAATGAAGAGTCTCTTATTTTAACAAACCATTAACTCATAAGTTATTAAGGATGAAAAGTTTTGAAAGTTACAAAACTTGCCCTCGAGTTCTGGAACATGTAAAGTCACTTTAAAAAACTTTAGTTCCAACCCCTAGAATTTTAAAAGTTAAAATTCAACCCTTATACTTTATAATATTATATATATATATATATATATATATATATATATATATATATATATATATACATATATATATATAAGAACAAGTCGTTTTACCGTTAGTAGGCCTCATTCACGGAGTCGGTCTATAAGGGGGTATAAGGTTTTTGCCTATAAAATGGCAGCTTAATGGGTGTCCACTCTCACCCAACGCTTTCTTGACTGGTGGAGGGTAGTTAGCCGAACGGGTAGGACAATGACTTTAATCCTCATTAAAAGTATAATGGTTATAAAGTAATTTGCATGGTTAATTCACACCTAGTTCTGTGATCCTCGGCATCCTAGTCACAAAACTTGAAGGACACATTCGAGTTTGAAACATGCCATTGAAAAGTTCAATGAATCTCAAAAGAATCTAGGAGTTTCAAAACCTATTAAAAATTAATAATTTATTTCGTTTTTCATGGGGGAATTGGTGAATCGTCATTCACCTACCTTCAAATATTTTATAGCTTGGATTACAGCATCCCTCTTATAAGTTATAAAATATTATGTTGGGTCATAACCTTAATATTACATTTGGGTGTCTTATTAAGGATTATCTTTATATCTAATCTAAACTTGTCCTTCTTTCTTTTCAGATGTCTTCCTAATATGCTGCTTCTGGCTCAAACCCTACCGAATCCTTCTCTTTCATGAAATATTGTGGGAGAGTCATCTTCGATGGTTCCAACTTTATGGATTGGATCCGGAACATTAGGATGGTCACTCGTTACGAGGACAATGAATATGTCCTCGACAAGGAGCCTAAGGAACTTGATGAGTCGTTTACTACTCTTGAGGAGATCATTGAATTCCAGAATCATGAGAGAGATGCCACCAAAGTGGCATGTATCATGTTGGCCACGATGACAGCCAAGCTCCAAAAGTCCTATGAGGACTATTACCCTTTTGAGATGCACCAGGACTTGATGGACTGCTACCATCAAAGTGCTCGTCAAGAGCGGTATGAAATCATCTCCTCCATGATAACAACCCGAATGAAGGACGGTGAACCCATCACGGGCCACATGCAGAGTTGGCAATTGACATCATTTCGCACTCCTTACCTTCGTGTTATGATCAATTCCGAATGGCATACCACATGAACAAGGAGGAAGTTACACTTAACAAACTTCAAGGACTTTTTAAGACCGCCTAAAGTGTTCTTAAAGGTAAATTGGTTGTTACCACACCTACTCCTACCGCGGCCCCTGTCTTGGTAATCGAGCAAGGTAAAGGGAATAAGAGGAAGAGCCCTTCGAAGGGTACCAAGGGAAAGTCTCTTCATGGATCCTATTCAAGTAGAACCAAAAGTCGTTCTGTCACTCCTTCTGCCAACCCTAAAGAGGCTGAATGCTTCTATTGCCATGAAAAGGCGCACTGGAAGCGAAACTGCCCAGAGTATCTACAAGATGTTAACGATGGGAAAGTGAAACCTAACCATGTAGGTATTTACACTATATTGTCTAATAACTCACCCTATTCTAATTCCTGGGTCATTGATATTGGTTATGGTATTCACATATGTTCTGATTTGCAGGGACTAAGAATAAGTGAGAATGTGGAGCATGGGAAGATAAACTTGATCATGGGGAACAGGAAAGCTTCACCTGTCACCAAGATTGGAGTTTATTCTTTGTTGCTAAGTAGTGGGTTAACATTAGATTTGAATAAATGTTGTTACTCGTCTGAAATGGAGAGAAATATTATTTCCTTTCATGGTTTGTACAAAAAAGGGTTTACCTTTTCATTTGATAATGAATGTGGTGGTATTAATGCTTTCTTTAATAATGTTCTTTATTTGAAAGCATTACCTTGTGATGGTGTGTATGAAACAGTGCCGGTTGTTGATAACCTAGGAAATAATGTGTTGTGTATTGATTCTTCCACTCACTTGGATAAAGCAAAATTATGGCATTGTCGTCTTGGACATGTGAGCAAGAAACGCATAGGCCAACTCCAAAAGGATGGAGTCTTGGAGTCATTTGACCTAAAGTAAGATGGTAGTTGTGAATCTTCTTTACTTGGGAAAATGACAAAGTCACCCTTCACTAGTTCTTGTGCTAGGGGTGAGGGTGTGTTGGATCTCATACATACTGATGTGTGTGGACCCTTCAGAACCCCCACAAGGGATGTTAACCACTTCTATGTGACTTTTACTGATGATTATAGTAGATATGGACATGTCTACTTAATCAAGCATACATCAGAAACCTTTGAAAAGTTCAAGGAGTTTAAATAGGAAGTGGAGAATCAGTTGGGCAAGAACGTTAAGATGCTTCGATCTGATCGAGGTGGTGAGTATCTTAGTACCGAGTTCCTTGAATATCTTAAGGAATGTGGGATTGTCTCACAATTGACACCTACCAGGACACCACATCTTAATGGTGTGGCTGAGAGGCATAATCGAACCTTGTTGGATATGGTTCAGTCCATGACGAGTCGAGCTTTGCTACCAATCTCATTTTGGGGGTATGCCTTAAAGACTGCTGCCCATAGTCTTAATCTAGTCCCTACCAAAAAGTTTGCCAAAACACCTCACGAGATGTGGACTGGAAAAGTTCCCAATCTGGACCACATCAAGATTTGGGGTTGCGAGGCTTTTGTGAGGCGCGATACTCACGATAAGCTTGAACCTCGAAGTGAGAGGTGTATTTTCATCAGCTACCCATATAAATACTTTGGATACCTCTTCTATAGACCCAGTGATAATGTCGTCTTTGTAGCAAGGAGAGGAGTCTTTCGCGAGAGAGAGTTCATAAGCCAAGAAAACAGTGGGAGGCAAATAGACCTTGAAGAAATTCAAGAGTCAAGTGGTGAAGGAACCTCAAAGCCTAGCAATCAACCCGAGGAGGAAACTCCTGTTGATCCGACTGACGATTCTGTACCTCTGAGGCGTTGCACGAGAGTTAGGAATGCACCTGAGCATTACTATGGTTTCCATATTACTGCAGAAGGTGATACACTTATCAGTGATATCACATTGGTAAGTCTGGATGAACCTAACAGCTACACGGAAGCCATGGCTGGAACTTGGTTGACAATGTACCAGGTCGCAAGACAGTCCATGTATGACAATCAAGTTTGGAACTTGGTTGACAATGTACCAGGTCGCAAGACAGTAGGATGCAAATGGATCTTCAAGAAGAAGACCGACATGGATGGTAATGTACACACTTATAAGGCGCGACTGGTTGCAAAGGGATTTTCTCAAACTCCGGGAGTTGATTATGATGAGACCTTTTCACCAGTAGCGAAGATTAAGTCTATTAGGGTTATGCTAGCCATTGTTGTATTTCATGGCTATGAAATATGGCAAATGGATGTCAAAACCGCTTTCCTGAATGGAAAATTGGCTAAGGAAGTTTACATGAGTCAGCCATAGGGTTTTGTCAGTGCAAAGTACCCTAATAGAGTGTGTAAGCTTGAGAAATCCATCTATGGATTGAAACAAGCACCTCGCAGATGGAATCTTTGTTTCGATGAGAAAGTCAAAGAGTTTGGCTTTTCGAGGAGCGAAGATGAATCTTGTGTATATGTCAAGGCTAGTGGGAGTACAGTTAGATTTTTGGTATTGTATGTGGATGACATACTACTCATCGGAAATGACATCCCAACTCTTCAGGAAGTGAAGTCCTGGCTTGGGAAGTGTTTCGCTATGAAGGACCTTGGTGAAGCTGCCTATATCCTAGGGATAAGGATTTTGAGAGTCAGGAGTAAGAGACTAACTGGACTTAGTCAAAGTACCTACTTAGATAAGGTGCTGAATAGGTTCAGCATGCATGATTCCAAGAAAGGAGCGTTACCGATCCAAAGTAACGCCAGATTGAGTAAGACTTAGAGCCCGAGTACCGAGGCTGAGATAGCTGAGATGAGTTGAGTACCATATGCTTCCGCTGTAGGCTCGATCATGTATACTATGACTTGTGCTCATCCTAATTCTAAGAAAGGAGAATTACCGATCCTGAGTAACGCTTGATTGAGTAAGACTCAAAGCCCGAGTGCAGAGGCTGAGATAGCAGAGATGAGTCGAGTACCGTATGCTTCCGTTGTAGGATCGATCATGTATGCTATGACTTGTACTCGGCCTGATGTGGTCTTTGTGTTGAGCATGGTCAACAGATATCAGGGGAATCCTGGCAAGGCTCACTGGACTGTGGTAAAGAACATTCTCAAGTACCTGTGGATGACTAAGGACTGGGTCCTTACCCTCGGTGGGAGTGATGACTTGAGAGTAGTAGGGTATAGTGATGCTAGCTTTCACACTGATAGGGATAATTTCCGCTCTCAGTCAGGCTGGGTCTTTACCTTAAACGGAGGAGCAATTACTTGGAAAAGTTCCAAGAAGGAGAGAGTGGCTGATTCAACTTGCGAATCAGAGTATATAGCGAAAAGCGAGGCAGCAAAGGAGGCTATATAGCTAAATAATTTCATTAGAGACCTTGGAGTTGTACCATCTATAAAGGAGCCTATGGGTATTTTCTGTGATAGTGAAAGTGTAGTTGCCTTAGCAAAGGAACCAAGGGATCACGGAAGATCCAGACACATCGACAGAAAATGTCATTTCATCAGACATCGAATAGTAGAAGGACTACTCATGGCAAAGAGGGTATCATCAGATGAGAACCCATCAGATCCCCTCACGAAGGGACTAGGTAGGCTTAAGCATCTTCAGCATGCGAGACACATAGGGCTAAAGGATGATATTAGTTTTAGAAATTAGATAGCTTTGAAATTTTTAAAGTGTAATTGACATTTGATGATAAATAAAAGTTGTTGTTTATTTATAAGTAAAGTGTTGCTATCTTTTGTCAATCGTTTACTATCATTTCATTTTGCATGTTTTGACTTCCAGAATAATTATGTTATGGTATATCATATTATTCAAATTCTCCACAGTCGGTCATATGTTGGAAGTAGATATGAATCAACACTGTCATGAAGTTGGTTGTAGATGTCTAAGGTGTTGGACATAGCAAGAGTTGCTACAACACTCATGAGTGCTCATAAGTTCTGAGTATTGGATTCAACCCATGCTCACTTGTATCACTTCATGGAATTTATCTCGAGTGATCGTGAGGCGGTAATATCATATAAGTCTTCAAACTTAGAGATATGAGTTTTTGATTATGAGTTGGTTATACATTGATTGCACGAAAACGCATTGGTAACTTGATGTTGTAAAACGTGCCTTTGTGTATGATTCAACAAGTAGTAGAACAAGCATATGAGTGGAAGTTTATCTGTTCCTTCTTGGATTAGAAGCGATATCTGGGCCCCTTGATGATTTTGTGTTGACCTATGTATCGGGCCCGGTCAGAACTAAATTGATGTGTTCGATTAAGTTCTATGTCAAATGAATCGGAAATCGGTAAACAAACTATTGGACAATAAGTTAGACTTTGTTCCATGTATTTGTCCGGCTGATATCTAGAACAGAGGTTTATATGATCACTTATCTTAAAAGGTGTATCAGCATCATCTTAGTTCCGAGAGACCCTTAAAGTGCTACGATTGTCGATCGGTTCCTGAAGTCATTCTTCCAGTTATAGTTATTAGACTTGTCCAAATGAGAGACTGTTGGATTAGGTGTCTAAGTTCATAACTATTTATGGAATGTACTTGACCCGGTTAGCATGGTCCATTTTGGGTTGCATGGCATTGCAATACTTGGATAGACTAAATGAGAGAAAGGACACTTAAGGTTTATTAATATATTATAATTTATAATATATTAATAATATTATTTAATTAGTTTTGATCAAGAATTAATTTGGTGATCAAAATGAGACTAATTAAATATATGGGTTGATTGTGCAATTCATCCATTCTTTTATAGTGGGCTAAAGATCCATGGTTTATTGAATTGGGCTAAAACCCATAATGTGCTCCATGGAGGTTATAAACCCATGGATCATGGAATATGGAAAGCCATGTCAATTAGGGTTTATATGTTGTAACCCTACTTATAACACAACTATAAAAAGACCCCATGGGCTACCAAAATCGGCACTATGTGTTGAACAAGAGGGCTAGCCGATTTTGAGTGATAGTGTACTTCTCTCAAAGTTATTCCAAGAGTTGTGGTGTTGTGTGAAACATTTGAGGCATCACATTTGAGGTGCTAGGCTCACAAGGTTCTCAAGGAATCCAAGCAACAAGAAAGGTATGTTCTTCTGCTAGCTTTTATGTTTCAAAGTTCCTCATGTCATGCTAATTAGGTTAAGAACCTTGGAAAATCAAATTTGCATGTATCTTAGTAAAACATAGATGCAAGGTTTCTAGGGTTGCACGTACACCTTAGGAGTGTTAGAATGCTCAAAACCCTTCATATTCCATCCCGAGGATGATTGGACTCATAGTATGTTGGCATTCCAACCCGATGGTTGAGGGCATGGAGTATTCCATCCCGATGGGTGATTGGACCCATAGTATGCTGTTTGTTATTGTATGTGTATTGTTGTGTGTATGGATATTTTTGGGGTAACTCACTAAGCCTTCGAGCTTACGTTTATCGATTATTGTTTCAGGTACAACGGATGACCGCAAGAAGGCGAAGGCGTAACCGTACACTTCCTCGATTTATAATTATGATTTCTGGAAACTCTAATGTTTAAACTATTTTGAAAACACTTTGTAATAACTAATGGTATTTTGGATATTTAAAAAGTTTTAAATTGGCTTGATTTTTATGGGTGTTACAAGTTGGTATCAGAGCCTTGGTTTGAGTGAATTGGAGGAACACTCGTGTGAATCTAGTCTCAAACCAAGGAAAAGATTTCAAAATGATATAAATAGTTTTCATGATAAGTAAAAGAGGATTTGAAGTGTACGATCAGCCGGAGCCAGTAAGTAGACCCCAAAATACCATGCAGTTATTTGATTATGTGATATGTTAGAACAACATGCTAGTTATAAGATAGGGATCCTCAGGAACCGTATGATAGGATTGCCTAATCTTTGATGCCTTATCTTATGTAGAGTACCACATTGATTGTTGTATGACTCTTTCGCGTGTGAATTAACTATTGGGTGAATACTCCAAGTCACATGCTACATGGGTTAAATGGTCTTAGGGTAAGGGATTTAGTCCTGCTATGCATGTCTCGTATGAGTCCAACCGTTGTGGGATTAAATCTTTTAGTCTAAGATTTTTTAAGCCATGCAGTATGTGATTGTATTCATGCAATAGTTAAATGGCACCAACGGAGTGTCGTGTGGCAGTTGATGGATGAGTGAGTAGTGTGAGGCAGGTAGGTCAGTTATAAGAAATTTAGCATTCCTCAAGAATTGAGGATTGAGCGCTCTCTATGTTTATGTATATTTTTAGGGTGTTGTGGTGATACTTGAGACAAATATGGGTAGGTGTGGAAGGTTGTATGGGCCCGTACTACTGAAAGCACAAGACCCATACGCGTAGCAAGGAAGTCACAACCCCTGAGGTTAAGTTGGAAGTTGGTTCCCTTTTATTGTATGGATTATCCGAGACATCTTGAGACCGGATCCGAGTTAGGATCGGAAGCTGGCAGCCAGGATAGGTCAGTATTGTTAGAGGATCGTGTCAGTGAGATCATCCGGGAGAAGGTGATCAAGATTTTTCGGGGATAGTTGCCAGAGATGTTTGGGTCTATTAAGACCTCCATGGTTGAGTATTTCTACGAGTGCTATGCAGCCCTTGCTGAGACGGCTACCGTAGCAACTGTAACGATGGCATGGGGAGGAGCTAGTCGAGCTTTCCAGTATCGGGACTTGTTGTTGGGATATATTCTGATGAGCAGAGGACTTAAGTTACTTGAGATCAGGGAGATATTCTGTACTCATTGCACTCCGCGGGTTGAGCGGGAGAGGCTAGCACATGAGTTTCTAGATTTGAGGCTTAGGGGTTTGCTCGAGGCCAAAATGTGAGTTGTGGGAACTCCGAAAAGGAGTGATGATTATGTTCAGCTGGGGTTTTGCAGCTAGTAGTGGAATGGTTAATTGATGGATTGGACTGTCGTTTTATAGGGCAAGGATTGTGCCCTTTCAGTTTTTCGAGCTCGAAGGAGTGAGCATGCTTTTGACCCGGGATCAGGTTGTATTCTAGCTCGGGGTCAGTTGGTTGCAGGGATTGGCGACATTATATCAGAGCCAGTGAGCGCAGGTGGGTCGATGTGGCATAAGTATTTTGTGAGGTCCGGTTTTCCTTAGATCTCTTGTATCAGACGGTAAGGATTGGTTGTGTGATCTATTGCACTTTTGGGATTGTAGACTATGTCTTGGGAGTAGTTTGTAGCCTGGTTTAGGGTAGAGGTTTCTTCAGCTACTGCAATTCAGCTGTGGACGTTTGATCGGGTGAGTGAGTCAGGGTGCGAACCCTGAATGGAATGATTTCTAGAGCCCGAGAGTGGGAGACATGTTTGGAACACCTTTGGAAAAGGGGTATTATGTGGGAAGTCTGCGGATAGGGTCCCATAAAAGGGTTATTCAACATTGTTAGGATTCAGTGGTTTTAGCAACCGTTAGTGATTGACGGACGAAAGCACCAAGTGAAGTAGGTTGTCGCCAAGGTACTAGTTGGAGCATCTATCTTTTGGTCTTCAGGATTTGAGTGTGGGTCATTCAAGCATTAGTGACTGTCGGTTTCTTTGGGATTCAGGAAGTGTTCATCTGGTTCTTAGAAGTGTGTGATCATTTGGGATTGGCTAGTAATGGAGCGCTAGTTAGAAAGAGTTGGTTGTCTTCGGATCGATCGTTGGCAAGTGAGAAGGATTGGAAATCCTCCAAATTTTCATGTATTGTGAAGGCTTAGTCGAATATAAGTGGGGGCGAGTTATCCCGAGATGCAGAAGCGGGAGAGGTTTTGAAACGGGGATAAGTTTCACAACCCAACAGGGAGAATGGAGGCTCCAATGGCTGCTTGGTTTGAGGGTTGTGTTGGTTTGGGGTTCGGTAAAACTCCCTAACATAAGAAACACGTCTTCTTAGTAGTTGATAGTAGAAGTTGGGGAACCAAGTTGGAGTTATAGTCATGCATTGAGTCCAGTTCGAGTATTCGGTCTAGGGTGTGCTCGACTCTTAGAGTTTTTTTTGGATTGATAGATTGAGGGTTTTGTTAGCTTCCAGGGCTCGATAGTACATTCAGCATGAGTGTGCGGGTTATTTAGCTTATGTGGTAGATACGCGAGTCAGGGAACAGACCACAGATTTCCGAGAGGGTGGACGATCGACATGAGGCCTAGGGTTGGGCCGAGGTTAGAGTCCACGAAATGGATCAGGAGTTCAGAACCCCAAGTGGGTGAGAACAGTATGTTGCGCGTACATAAGGGTACGCTGAGCATACTAGGCACGCCTTAGTATGCCGGGCGTACACTTGTGCACGCTGGACGTACTCATGGCAGAAGGAAACCCTAATATTTAGGGTTTGGGGACTATATATGCAACATTATGAGCACAAAACCCTCCCTTACCCCAACCTCCACTGCTTAGAGTCATTATCCCCAAACCCTAGCCATTTCCTTGAGTGTTTGAGCTTTTTGAGTGTTTTAAGAAGAAGGTGTTGCATCAAGGAGTTGGAGAAGAAGATCAAGCTTGTAGATCTAAAGTTGGTTTGTGCCCTAGAAGCTCCAGAAGGTAAAAAGCTTGAAACTTTATACTTATATGAGATAGATCTAGTCATTTTAGCTTTATGGAAGCATTCTTTTCCCAAAAGTCCCAAAATGGTGCAGGTTATGATTTGGACAAAATAAGTTGTCCTTTCAGACCTTAGAAGATGTCCTAAGTGATAAAAATGGTGTCCCAATAGCTACATTTGTCTTATGCATGAAGTACGAAGGTCTTAATGGATCAAGACCATGTGTTAAGAACATTCTGGACGTCCAAAGTGATAAAGTTTGAGACTTTATAGTCCTATAGCACATTTGGTCGATGGATCTGGAGTTTGGGCTTAAGTGCTTAATCCATTAAGCACTTATTAGGGTTTTGGTGAAACCCCGCGTACGCCCAACGTAAATCCAGTACGCCCAGTGTACTGAGTCAACCACCTCGATGGTGGTCAACATCTGGATGAGTACGCCCCGCATACCAGAGGAGTACTCCCCGCGTACGTCCCCTGTTAGGCCCTTGGTAATTGGGCTTCGGGTTTTGGGCTGGTAGATAGGATGGATATATGCTAGTATGATCTGTTAGCTCGGTATCCTGGTAGATAGGATGGTTATATCCTAGTATGATCTGTTAGATCGGTATCATGGTAGATAGGATGGTTATATGCTAGTATGATCTGTTAGATTGGTATCCTGGTAGATAGGATGGTTATATGCTAGTATCATCTGTTAGCTCAGTATCCTGGTAGATAGGATGGTTATATGCTAGTATGATCTGTGAGACCGGTATCCTGGTAGATCGGATGTGATTATGCTTAGTGACCTATAGTTTGGTCTGACTGTCTGTATACTGGTAGGATATTACTTGTTATATGTGCACATGATTGATTGGTAGTTGAGGGTATTCCATCCCGAGGATGATAGGACCTAATATGTTGTCTTTATAGACTGTTATATGATTATCTGATATAGGTGGGGGACACTTTTCGAAAGATAAGTGGTACTATATTGGTGCAAAAGTAGTTATAATAGCTAACAGGTCATACTAGCATATAACCATCCTATGTACCAGGATACCGAGCTAACATATCATACTAGCATATAACCATCATATCTACCAGGATACCGATCTAACAGATCATACTACCATATAACCATCCTATCTACCAAGATACCGAGCTAACAGATCATGCTAGTATATAACCATCCTATCTACCAGGATACCGAGCTAATAGATCATACTAGCATATAACCTTCCTATCTACTAGCCCAAAACCCGAAGCCCAATTATCAAGGGCCCAACAGGAGACGTACGCGAAGCGTACTCCTCTGGTACGTGGGGCGCACTTGTCCATATGTTGACCACCATTGGGGTGGTTGACCCAGTACGCTGGGTCTACCGGATTTACACTGGGCGTACGCGGGGTTTCACAAAAACCCTAATAAGTGCTTAATGGCTTAAGCACTTAAGCCCAAACTCCAGATCCATCGACCAAATGTGCCATAGGACTATAAAGTCTCAAACTATATCACTTTGGACATCCAGAAAGTTCTTAACACATGGTCTTAATCCATTTAGACCTTCCTACTTCATGCATAAGACAAATCTAGCTACTGGGACACCATTTTTATCACTTAGGACCTCTTTTAAGGTCTGAAAGGAAAACTCATTTCGTCCAAATCATAACATGCACCATTTTGGGACTTTTGGGCCGAGAATGCTTCCATAAAGCTAAAATGACTAGATATATCTCATACAAGTATAAAGTTCCAAGCTTTTTACCTTTTGGAGCTTCTAGAGCACAAAACAGCTTCAGATCTATAAGCTTGATCTTCTTCTCCGACTCCTTTATGCAACACCTTCTTCTTAAAAAGCTCAAGAAACACTCAAAAAGCTCAAACACTCAAGAAAATGGCTAGGGTTTGGGGAAAACAACTCTAAGCAGTGGAGGCTGGGGTAAGGGAGGGTTTTGTGCTCATAATGTTGCTTATATAGTCTCCAAAACCTAAATATTAGGGTTTCCTTATGCCATGAGTACGCCCAACGTGCACTAGTGTACGCCCAGCGTACTAGGGCGCGCCTAGTACGCTCAACGTACCCTTATGTACACGCACCGTACTCCTCATGATCCCAATAATTTCAATTTAGCCTTTAAACCTTCATGGCTTCACTATTCTATCCCCAGGGACTATAAATGTCAAATCTTGGGATGTTACAATTCTCCCCCACTTAAACTAGGCTTCATCCTCGAAGCCGGCTGCGGCGAACCACTCACGATAATGCTCTTGTATCTAGGACTCTGCCTCCCGACTCTACTCAGACCCTTTCCGATGCTGTCACTAGTTTCCTAACGTAGTTCAAGTGCTCTCTAACCTGAACATCACCCAGCGATACAACCGCCTACTAATCCAATATGCGCCTTTGCAGTCGCCAAACGTGAAAAGCGATGTGAATCCCAACCGAACCTTTTCAAAAGGTCTATCTTACATGCCACTTTTCCAACCCGACAAAATCCTGATGATCCAAAGTATTGGAAACCTAACTTTCCCTCTTTTTGAGGGTATTTCGTCCCGAGGATGATATGACCCTAGTATGTTGTCTTTATAAACTGTTATATGATTATCTGATATAGGTGCACATGTTTGATTGGTTATGGGGGCATTCCAACCTGATGGTTGATTGGACCCATAGTATGTTGGCATTCCTACCCGATGGTTAAGGGCTTGGGGTATTCCATTCCGATGGATGATTGGAACCATAGTGTCTGTTATATATCTATTGTGTGTGGGCATTCCAACCCGATGGTTGTGGGCCAAGAGTATTCCATACCAAGGATGATTGGACTCGTAGTATGTTGGTATTCCAACGCGATGGTTGAGGGTTTGGGGTATTCCAATCCGATGGATGATTGGACTCATAGTATGATCAATGATGTTTGTTATTGTATGTGTATTGTTGTGTGTATGAGTATTTTGGGGGTAACTCACTAAGCTTTCGAGCTTACATTTATCGATTATTGTTTCAGGAACAACGGATGATCGCGGGAAGGCAAAAGCATGACCGTATAATTCCTCGATTTATGATTATGATTTCTGGGAACTCTGATGCTTAAACTATTTTGAAAACACTTTGTAATAATTAATGGTATTTTGGATATTTAAAAAGTATTAAATTTGATTAATTTTTATGGGTGTTACAATAAATAGTTATTAGAAGTTAGTTATTAGACTCTTTTTGTATCGAGCATTATGTTTAGCCCATTAGCTAGGAAACCATATATAGTTTTAGTATGTATAACCTTATTATCTCTTTTTGTAAATACACAAGTTTGCAATATTGAAACTATTAGTTAGTTATCATCTTCATCCATAATTACACAAGTCCACGAAAAATATGATATATATATATATATATATATATATATATATATATATATATATATATATATATATATATATATATATATATATATATATATATATAGGTTTAGGTTCATTTGAGACCATTTTAATTTTGTGAAACCGTGAGACCAAATCTAAAAATAACTTTAAAATGCAAAAATCCAAAAATTCTTTTATTTTTTAAATATATTTTCGGAACTTGAATTAACTAAAAAAAATAAAAATAAATAAAAAAATAAAAAAAATCCTGGTTTTTTTTTTTGAAAAATATGTGAAATATTCTAAATAGAATATTACACTGACATATTCTAAAAAATAATTTTAAAATGCAAAATAAATGGAAAAATCTAAAAATTCTTTTTTTTTAAATATTATTTTCGGAACTTGAATTAACTAAAAAAAAATAAAAAAAAAACCTATTTTTTTTTGAAAAATACGTGAAATATTCTAAATAGAATATTACACTGTACATATTCTAAAAATAATTTTAAAATGCAAAATAAATGAAAAAATCAAAAAATTCTTTTTTTAAATATTATTTCCGGAACTTGAATTAACTAAAAAAAATAAAAATAAAATAAATAAAATAAAAATGCGTCTCACGGTCTCACAAAATTAGGCCGTCTCAAATGAACCTAACCATATATATATATATATATATATATATATATATATATATATATATATATATATATATATATATATATATATATATATATGACAACTATTGTGTAAACATGTCTCTTACTCCTATTCTTTGGATCAAAGATAAATACAATAATTCTTGAAAGAATACTATTACGTTTATTTATTTATTTATTTTTGTTGAGAATTAAGAAATTACAATAATGTCTTAGGGGTAATTTGGACATTTTGTTTATTCTTATTTTAGGCAACAAAATAGTGAAATCTGAAGTTTTAACAATTAATTTTCTTTTACAAAAAAACACAAACTATTTAAAAGAAATGTTTTTGAAAAAAATACACATTTTCGGCTGAATACGTTTTTATTCTTAAAAGAATCTGGATCTTTTTTGGAGCAAAATATTCTGAAAAAATAGTAACCGGAAATTCATAAAAAACAAACACATTTATGAAACTAGTTACATAAAAAACAACAAAAAGATTCTACTAAAATCTAAAATCATTCTTTAAACTTATTGATTTTTTTAAAAATTACATAAAAAACAAAAAAATTATTTCAATAATGTGTTACTTCTTGTAAGAATACCAAAGAATCTATATATTATACTAAAAAATTTATATCAAAACAATGAAAAACTATAATAGTTTAATCCATAGAAAGATTATTGTAGAATGCAAAGCCTCCACTAACCGTATATTCTTGAAAGAACGTTATTTTTTCATTTTGAAAAAAACAGTGTTGTTTCTTTTCATCATCTTGATATTGAACTATTTTATTTTGCTTGTCGTTTGTCTTTGAACCCTTTCCCATCACCACATTCAACATCATTTTAAAGACCAACTACTACAAAATTTAGATATGTCAAATTAAATTACATTAGCTAATAAAAACAAAATATATTTCACAATATTCAAAAAAAAAAAAAGAAGAAGGATGAACTAGTTTAACATATAAAATTAATAAATAATAAAATATCTTTTGAGAAAAGGATATGGAGTGGAAGATTCGAAGGGTCCAAAAATTGATTTTCATGAATAAGATATGTAATTGATAAGAAAATAGATTTTATCTTGGTTTTAGTTTCATGTGGTCTTAATTTCTACATAATACCCATCAAATCATTTTTTTCCATAATCCTATTAATTACTTCAAACAAAAACAACTATAACTCATATCTTTCAAAAAAACACGTTGTTTGAATTCTTCTTTAAGGTTATTTTTTTTTATTTTATTTCTAAGATTGTTTGAGTTTACTGTCAAACCCTACAATATTTAAAAACTATTGAGATCTTTAATAAATAAATGACAATGAATTTAACAGATCACACCTGTTTAAGAAATGAAGACTTGGAAACAACTTGTCGTAAATACAACAGTAAATCGATGAAGATGAGTTTGAAGAGATCGGTGACACTGCTATCCTCAGATTGGATATTGGATTTTCTAGAGGTCTATATTCATTCCGTTTAAATTGATCGGCCACAGTCTATGAATTGATAAACCATAGTCCTTTGCTTGAATGGACCTGTCACAGTCTTCAATGGGATATGATATTGTCAGATTGTTATTAGGGTAGATATGGTCGGCGTGCTATATGGCTGTCAAAGAGATGACGAGTTTATTATAGCATTAGGTGTGAGCAACTAGATGTAACATTATTTTGGTGTCATCTCACATGCCACATCACCAATGATGTTATAACACCAAATGGGAAAATGGTTACCATGTTGCATCTTGTTATAGCACCAACTTTTTTCCATTTTATAATTTTTTATTATTTATTATTATTATTATTATTTTAGTTTAAACAAATATTTTTTAAGTATAACATAATAAATAAATATAATGTTTAAAAATTATAAATAACCTATATTAAAAACAAATCTTAAAGATTAAAAATAACATAGAAATTAAATTACACATAACATCAAAATTCAAAAAAAAAAAAAAAAAAAAAACAAATACAACGCTATTCGTGAAAAAAAACATTTTTTTTTTAAAACTAAACGCTATTCGTTATCGTTATTGTTACCATAGAAGATATAATCCGCCAAGTCCTCTCAAAGTTGTCTGTGTTTATTTGCGTCCTGAATGTCAACAATACGATGCAAATAATCTGTTGTTCCTGGTTGAAACTGAACGTGTCTGAGCTCCGTTGGGATATAGTGTGCAATATTTCTCCCTTTATCTTCTACTACTATGTTATGCATTATGATACATGCATACATGATATATCGTAGAGTTTTTAAATCCAATGGTCATGCTGCATGTTAAACTATATGCCACTTCGCCTTCAGCACTCCAAAAGCACGTTCCACATCCTTACATGCTCCTTCTTGTCTTCTCTTAAAAAAAATTGTCTCGTTCTTCAACCGGGTGGTGGAATGCCTTCACGAATGTGGAATACTGATGATATATTCCATCTGTAAGGTAATACCCATATTTGTATCTGTTTCCATTCACCGTGAAAAGAGCATCCAGGGTCTTTCCATTCAAAAGATCGTCTAATATTGATGACTGATCAAGAACGTTGACGTCGTTGTTAGAACCCGCAACCCCAAAAAATGCATGCAAAATCCATAAATCTTGTGAAGCAACAACCTCTAAAACCAACGAAGGTGATCCGTGATGATCACTTGCATATTGCCCTTTCCATGCTACCGAACAATTTTTCCATTTCCAAGGTGTGCAATCAATGCTTCCGATCATTCTGGGAAACCCATGACGTTCTTCATGCGCCGCATACAATTCTCGCAAATCATGCAACGACGGTTTCCACAAATACACGTCTCCAAATATTTCAACAACACCCTTTGACAATGTATACAAACTTTCCCTTGTGGTTCTTTCGGACATTCTCATATAGTCGTCCATGGTGTCGGGTGACTCCCCTGTTGCCATCAAACGAATAGCCGCAACACATTTATGTAATGTTGTAAACCCTCGTCTACCTCTAGCATCATATCTCAATTGAAAAAATTCATACCTAAACATAAATTAACTACAGTTTAAACATATATTGCATATGTTGTAAAATTAAAGAAACTTGTACTAGATTTTTATTTATTTAGTATAAAAGTATAGTAAAGAAGCGATACCGGCTTTCCAAGGCGTTGGCGATCCGTAGGAACACATCCCTACTCAAACAAAATCTTCTACGCCGTCCCATCTTCTCCGATCATCTTCTACGTCGTCTCATCTTCTCCGATAATGTGTTTTCCATCAAAATGGTTTAATAATGAGAAAAAGGGAGTGACGTTAGGGTTTTGCATGGATGAAACCCTAGACCTTGTCACACTATAAAAAGGACCCATAGTCACCAAAATCTGCACCTACGCATTCTAAGGAGGAGATAGCCGATTTTGTGTGTCAAGAAGCTTCCCTCAAAAAGTCATCTTTTGTTCATGGTGTTTGTGAACCATTTGAGGTGCAACACTTGGGGCACTAAGTTCTTAAAGCCCAAAGTCTTTCTAGAAACACCAAAATACATCAAGACTTCAAGCCAGATAAAAGTTATGTTACTCTAACTAGCATTTTGTATTGTTTATGTCAAATTGCATGCTAGTTATAGGTTTAATGCCCTGGAAACCATTTGCATGTATAATTAGTGAAAACAAAGATCCAAGGTATTTAGGGTTGTATGAGCACCATAGGATGTTGTAGTATACTAAAACCCATCATATTTTTCATGCAATTGCCATGGGATACCCCCATGGTCTTTCATACAAATGCCCCGGGCTACCCCGAGGTCTTCCATGCAAGTATCAAAAAGATAACTAACATCCTACATAGTATAATGAGAATAGTTACCTATCAGACAATGATGAATTGCTATAGATCCTATTGCCGAGAGTACAGATGCTATACACCACCTATACGGCCATACAAGGTACACCGTTAGTTTACCTTTCAAAACTAGGGGTTTGACTAAAAGTCAACTTAGGCCTAAAAGTTAACGATCAAAATTAACTCGCCACATCGTGGACCGCAAACGACAAAACAGATGCGATTACCCTGAGTTGCCACGCCATGGTAACCTAGGGCCACACCGTGGGCATTGGGTTAAAAATATCCTAATGGGTTAAGCCGGATCCTCCGATTCCAAAGGTTCTAAAGCTTAGATTTTGTCATTTTTATAGTCTAAATGGATAAATTTTCCAACTTTATCCCTTAAGACTTTCCAAGAGGTCTAGATCTCATGTCTTAGGTCCAAAAAGGCAAAACCATGGCATGGGATCAACCAAGAAGCACTTAATCCCTTAAGTCCTTAACCATTCACTCTAGAAGTGCTTATAACACTAAAATGAACATAAAGTTTGGTGCTTTTTAGACATGCATGTCCAATGCATGTATTGGACCCATATTATGTAAAAAATAGGGATTATGACAAAAATCTTATGTATGGTTCAAACAACCAACCAACCAAACTTTAGATCCAAAGCATGAATTATTCCAAATGATCCAAAGATTCTTAAAGTGGAAACCTTTATGAAATATCACAATCCCATCGAACAAGTTTTAGAAGAAAATGAGACAAAAATCAAGATCTAGAAACCTAGTAACAAAAAGGTGGAGCCTTGAACACTTAAAAGGGTCTAGAATCGAGATAGGAAGGGAGATGGGGGCTTGCTTGCTGATCCTTGGCTTATTCCTTCTTGCTTCTTTCTTTTAAATTTCCCAAAAGCACTCAAAAAAAGCTTCAAAATGTAGGAAAAGGAATTAGGGTTTCTTCAAGGCTTAAGAGAGGTTGAATCGATCATCAGAAGAAGAATTAGTCCAAAAATTAGGATACATTCTGGGAAAATCAAACTTCCATCGAAGAGAAGCAAATGAAATGCTTTCATAAAAATTCTCATAGAATCGATAATGAAGTTTACATTCAGGTGGTGGAGGTTGAGGGTAAGCAAACCCTAGCCTCCTCATTCCTTTAAATATTCTGCAAAACCCATAAAATTAGGGTTTAAGGCCTCAGCGACGGTTGTTGCTTATACCTGCCACGTCGTGGTAAGTCAACATAGACATGTGACCAAAAACGCCCCGCCATGCCGTGGCATGCCCCCAAAGCCAAAATTTAATTTAAAAAAAATGTACCTCTAAATTTGGATGTTACATAATGACATACTGATCACATAACATAATTGATCTCAATGCCTCTAGTCGACAAACTATTTGTAGTAGGAATTCTCTCTTTTCACACCCGTCACATCAAAACGTTGAGTTTAATAAGCACCCATGTATTCATTCTTATGGCTACATGCCTAATCACCAAACAACGATCAACAATAAAATACCGAGATGAAGAGACTGTGAACTTGTCTGAAGCATCAAAGGACCAACCAAGATAATCATGAAAATGTCCAATATGAATAGAACTAATCTTTAACACAATATCCTTCCATTTAGACTCCTCTAGCTTCCTTTTAGTAACCGGTGAAGAGAAGAGATGAAAACGTCTATATCCAATCTATCAATAACCAAAATATCTTTGACCATATCAAGTACATAAATAAGATGAAAAACTATTGAAAATCCATCTACTTAGGTTTTGTTGGTTTATTTTTGACTAAGTTAATGACGCTCAATCAAAATTTGGCGCCGTTTCTGGGGAGATTGTGCGGTTGAATATTTGTGTTTAAGTAGTTATTAAATTTTAATTTTTTTAACTTTTGTTTTTAGTTCAAAATCTTCACTCTTTTATTGTTTTTGTGTAGACATGTTGGTTTATACACACGAGTCACAAGGGACATACATCCCTTTTGATATTTGATCTTGAGTGGATAACTATAGTTAGATGGATCAAGATATATGGTGGAATAACGAAAATTCAGGCCAAAATCCTTTCAATAATGATCCATATAATAATGATTCATACGATTATCTATACAAGGATCTATAATAATGAGTCATACAAATATGTTTCATACTATAATGCATACGGAAATTCGGACCAAAACCAACACCATGAATCACGTTGTTTTCCAGACGACCAAGAATCAGACAAATATTCATTCAGAAAGAAGTTGGGTCAAATTCTCTACATGTTGAATGAAACCTTCAACAAAGAGGAGGACAACTCCAAATAAATTTTGGGGCTTGACAAAGAACTTGAACAAATAGAAGAGAATATGAATTAACAACTACCATACAATCTTTCAGACACTACACAAGATAATGAGGCAACTTTTTCTATGTAATGATAAATATTTTGATAACAAAGTGCATAAACCTATGCCACCAAAACTTGAGGTTGTTATGGAGGATTATTTATCTTTAGATGATAATGATACCGAAAGGATAGTTGAAATCAAAGAATTTGTAAATAAAGTGGAATAGACTAATGAAGAGTTTCATGATTCAGAAGCGCCCAAAGTTGGTGAGGGATACGTGGAGGCTAATACCACCCCTTACCTAACAACCTTGAAAAAACATGAACCACAACTTATTGATGTGATGGCAAAAAAATATACAAATACAAATAGCCACATGTAATCATTGATTGTCTCTTTTTGACAAGTATCTATACTCAGATTAGTTGTCGAGAAGGTGTAATAGATGTGACATTTGGAGATTAGAAATTAAGATTGCTTTTATTTGGACCTATTAATGATACTCTAATTAGTGGTGACATGTTTGTAATCAATACTATTGACGATTATGTCTATGAGCATACCCAAATATTCTCTCCGACACCACTTACAATTTAAAGAAACTTTTATCATGCAACATGTGCTCATAAAAATAAAAAATGAAAGTTTTATATGATATCAAGCATCGATTAAAGAATTTACTAGATGGAAAGATGCATGAGACTTCAAATTCGAGTTTAAACGTTTTCATGGGAGACTTAAAGGTAAAAGCTTAGTATTTCAAAAGATCAAAAAGTCAACTAATAGATGATCCGCCATGGACCAACACCTAAGCACTGTCCTACGGATGGCATTAAACTTCACAATTTTTGAAGTTTGTGGGCATGTTCACTACAAATTCTCACGAGACTTCACACGTCAACTAGGGGTAGCCTAGGGATTTAAAAGGTTCGTTGCACATGCTAAGTAATTCTTCTTACGATGGCAAGAATAGTCACGCTAGCTTAATTCACACATGCTCTGTAGCAAAATCCAACAACAATTTTCAAAATTTCAAAATATTATCGATAATGTGTTGCTAGTTCTCTAAAATAATATTTATAAAAAACTCTAAAATTTTACATACTGATTACGTACAGAGCATAAAATTATTACAACTCATCGGTAAGTTATCAACGACGCAACAACTGGATAAAGAAGAAATGTTCTGGTGACGAAGAACAATATCTGGAAGAGGGGTTCAAGAAAGATGTTGTGTGGGAGTGTAAATGTAATAAAGCATCATGTCCAGGTGGATTTACCTTTGAGTTCATTTGAAAATTTGGAACTTTATTGGAAATGAGATCATTGACATAGTTAGGGATTCAGTTATAATGAAAGAGTCCCCATCGCTTGTAAGCATCATTCTTTACTCTCATCCCGAAAGTTAAAGAATCGATTTTCATTAATGACTACCATATTATTAGTCTAATTGGTTGTATTTATAAGATTATAGTGTAGGTTCTAGGTAACCATGTAAAGATGGTGATGTGGTGAGTTATTTCTGAGTCCTAAATGAATTTCATCAAATGAGAGATTAATCACGGAGGATCCACTTATTGTCAAAAAAATTAATCACCCGGACCAACAATACTAAAAAAATCTCATGCTCTTTAAAACTGATTTCCAAAAAGCTTGATTCCATATCTTGGTCTTATCTTGAACCTATTCTCCGAAAATAGGCTTTGGGTTTAAACAAATATCTTGGATTAGAGTTGTCTTTAGTGTTCTTTGGCTTTTGTTCTCATTAATGGATCTTATACCGACTAGTTTAAATAGAAGATATGCCTGAGACAAGGCAACTCGTTATCCCATTTCTCTTTTCAATAACCATGGAAGGATTGAATTTTTGATTAAAGAATGCAAAAGATAATGGTTTAAATAATGGTTTCAAAGATAAGAACCACGAATGTGATGTGTCTCACCTTTACTTAACGGACGACTCAATGTTTGTTTGAAATTAGGACATAAACAATACAGAAAACATTATCCATGTGTTAATATACTTTCACTTAGCCGCATGTCTTCAAATAAACCTAAATAAAAGTAAACTTCTTGAAATGAGGTGATACTTCAGGAAATTGAGTATATGGCAAACGCCATTCATGTAAACATGATAAGTTGTCGCATATATATTGGTTTCCAATTGGGGACACTTTGTCTAGAATTGAAAGATATATTGATATATAAATTTAAAATTAAACTCTCAATGTGGAAAATCAAAGTATTGTCATTTGATGGATGGTTTACTTGAATTAAATTCTTTCTTGGAACTCTAAGTATATATTATTTCTCTTCGTTTAGAGCCTAAAAACGGTTATTAAGGTTCTTGAACATCTAAGAATATATTTCTTTTGTGGTGTGTAAAGAGAAAATGGGTTAAATGGAAGGTTGATATTAGACAAAAATGAAGGGAAGTTGAACATAAGAGGCCAACTTAGAGCTGACTGGAATCTCCTTGCCAAATGGAGGTGGATGCACCTTACCAAACAATACTACAAATAATTCTCGATAATAAAAGCAAGCTATGGTTAAGAAGGAGGTTTTTTCGTGTAATAACTATTCTTGACAAAACTCCTAGTGGAAAGTATTATCACTTCTCTTAATGATCTAAGTTCAATGGGAGTAAATATTGAATCCCACATTAGGAAAATGGAAAACAATTTACATATGCGTTTTAAGTATGATTGTTGGGTGGGCCAACCGCCTCTTTTATAGAGATTCCCACACATATTTTCCCTTTATAGTTGGCATATTTCTCGGGGGTCAGAAAGAAATAATCAATATGGATACTCGCGAGACATATAAGAACGATCAAAACTAGGACATAAAATATGGAGCATCAACAACTTTATTTTTGTTAAGAAATGTTCTTTTGCTCATTTAAACATATAGGTGGGGATGAATCTTGTTTAGCTGTTTTCATTTCTCGATAAAATCTCTAAAAAAGGCAATTGATCCTGCTTATCTTCAAGTCACAAGTTTGATTACTCACTAGAATTCCTTTCTACACATAAGATCAGTATTTTCCTTAGAGATTAGCTTACTATGGCATTAATATGAGAAGTAGTTTGGACCGCAGGGGGGCGATGTTCCAACCTTTTTATGTCTAATTTGTAGTTTAGAGCAAGAATTCATTCAACATTTGTTCCAAGCATGTCATATATCCCATCACTTAACATATATACTTGCCTTAGGGGAAATTACATAAATTCTGTACAACGTTTCTAGGGTTGGTCGATTCAGTCCTTAAAATTATTTTGTTGCTTTATAGAGGCATAAAGTCGAGAGCAACCTGCCTTTTTAGTCATTGTGAATTGTTTTAGCAGTGCCACATCTGCAAGATTTGCCCCATCAACCATGACACGTGGGTTCTCTGGGTAGGACCAATTCCAATGTATTTGTTTCTTCAATGTTCAAAACTGTAAGAACACAAGTGGACTTTGGTAATCCCTTCCGACCACGATCCAAATCCACACAAAATGAAACCAAATTTCAACTTCAAAGCTTTCATTTACCATGTACTTACTTCTCCTTCAACTAACTAATCATTGTGTATATATACGCATGTTTGTGTGTATATCTCCATCCACCTTGATCTTTCCATTCTCATTCATCGGAAAACATACTACTTTCCAGCCACCATTGCTGCCAATAACATCGACAACAACAACAACAACTAAGATGTTGCTATCTCCTTCCTGTTACTATTTTGTCTCTCGATCTATTTCCGATTTTTTTATCTGCTTCAAAATTACACAAACACACATAGACCATTAAGAGACACGTTGACCTCTTTTCTTCATCTTTTTTTCCTGGTTTGACATCACCATGATCACACACATACACATCGTTTGTAAGTGTGGTTTGTTATTACAAAAATATATATTCAACAAAACCAATAGAACTAAAACAAACGGAATTCAAATATATGTAATATACATATTACAGAAAACATACTTGAATGTTGGCTATATAGAAAATATAATTTCGAAATTGTACAGAGGCTTGGTTTTGTAGTGTCCTAAGATAGAAATTTCCCTGGAATGAGTCTGTCTTGAGGATACAACAACCAATTCAAGAACAAATATTGAATCTGTCGAAATTCACCATGATCCCTTGATACCAAGAATGATTTTTGAGAGAAAGTTTTTTTGTGTTTATTAGCCCTTAAATTTTGCCTGAAATCCTTCATTTATAGGCTTGCCATTATGGTTGTAAACCACCAACCGAATTTAACTGCTAAAAACTGACTGTAGTTAATCCTTTCTTTAACAGAATTTGTTTTGTAATATATAAATAAAAATTAATTAATGACTAATTAATTGCGGATTATTTATAAAAAAAATATTATTTAGTCAAACACCACAACCCAATTTGACTAGTCCAACACCACAACACAAACACAATTTTCTTAACCCATTACTTGATCCATTTTAATAAATGAGTGGGACAAACCTTATAAGGTGGGAAAATGTTTTCTCTTCCACCAATATGGGATAAGTCCTACATTGTAATTTTTAGAGCAATGTTCCAACATGTTTCCCGTTTTTGTTTTGTGAACACAGAAAAAGAAGCACACACGCTGGACTGCGAGCAAAGAGAGATAACCGGGAGAGAGGGAGAAGCAACAAAAAAGGATATGCTGGAGATAAATGAGAAATGATGACTACATGTGGCTATGATTGAATCCCTTGGCCTGATTTTATGATTAGAAAAAATCTGAACCTCTAATTTCTTCATTCACATCAGATTTGAAGCTAAAACTTCAAGCCCTAGAATTGGTACTTCTTTGAAAGTAAAGTTTCTGATGCTTGAGTCTGATGCAATCGGTGGATTTGCTTCCCAATAATTCTCTTTTACATTCACTTGGTAGGAGTCTTAATCAAACAAAAATGGATGAAATTTTGATCTCTCGAATTAACTGTGAAGTGGTGGTCAGAGAAACCTGTGGAGTGAAACAAATTTAGAAAGAAAGTGAGAGACAGGTGGACAAGAAATGAGTTGGCATAAGGGAGTAACCGGTTTACCCCTTCGATTTTTCCAAAAGGGCCAAATCGACCCCATAAAAACGAAGTTTATACCTTCATAAATCACAAAAAAATATTTTTAGGACTAAATTGACCAACCCTAAAAACTTCATAAGACATTTGTGTCCTTTCCCTTATTGCTTTATGGTGGTCTTGTAAGTTTGTCCCTAACTCATTTCAGGTGCTTGTTGGTAGTATTCAAGGGTCTAACTTTGCAAAGAAGGTGTTGGATGCAATCATTCGATGTTATTTATGGCAAATTTGGTTCTTTAGAAACAAAACAATATTCTCTACTAATAAACCTAAAACAGGAGAACTGTTCGATTGTGTCCTTTCTCAGTCTTTTTTGGATTCAGGATAGAAACATGTGACTTTAGTTTGGGTTAAAAGCTTACTATCTGTGATGTCTAGCTAGCTTCTTGCTAAAGTTGTGTTTTTAATAATGGATTATATTGTTATTCAAAACAATAAGTGAATGATAATTGACTGAAATATACCTATCCCTAAACCGTTACAATATCTAAAAAATTAATTAGGGCCTTACACCAACACCTTCAGTCATGGTTACTGAAGAAGACAAACTCTTTCAATGGTGAGAGCCGATAGTTTCTCAAGTTCTATACATATTGATTCACTATATACGCTTCCCGTTGAGTATTTATTTTATACCGAAGTAAATTGTAATATATATGTCTTAATAAAAATGGATGAAGTTTTGGTCGTAAAATTGGCTAAATTTAGATTATGATATTATTTTGGTCAAAATGGTTTTATATATGATATATCTATATAAAAGTTGACATAAAATACGTTATTATTACATACATCCAACTATATACAATTTAGAGACTTGTCTTTCATATACATTCGTATACTACATTATTAAAATGTACAAAGAATTCTTGTGCTTTTTCTCGGGTGCATTCTGAAAATTGATATATATTAGATGATGAACTTTTGTTTTGATGTTCGAAGAATCTAGGACTGCAAATCTAATTTGTTTGTTGTTAATTAATGAGTATGATTGGGTCGACAAACAAGAGAAAATTTTGTGTTTATTATCCATGGTATAGCTTATACATCAACGGTTCTTGTACATGTAAGGAACAAGAACAAAGCTCAGGTTAAAACTCATGATACGCCAAGAAGCACAATAGACAACCAAAAAATGAGAAGTACTCGCATTAGATGTCACAAATCTAAGTGCATGAAACGTCGTCGAATTGAAGGGGATTATGCTTCTGATGTGGATCGAAAATTTCCCAGAAGCAACCACCAAAAGCAGCTGATTAATTGTATCAGACACATGTCGTAGGTGGTACTTTTTGAATCCCTTGCCTTTGTAGCTCCACCATTACACTATCAAGTGCCGGTGGTTTTAATCCAAGTGGAAGAGGCTGCCATGGCTTCATTAATATGTCCCCAATTGCTGCATCAATGCTCTCCTTGGACTTTTGCACAAATTGGAACAACGATTAGCAAGTTGCTTTTGCATATATTTTTAAATTATTCATGGATTATATGTATACACATATAAATATATGTTCGTAAACTACCCAGACCATCCAAGGGACTATACCTCAGTTGCAATTCTAGCTAATCCATACATTACGATGATATATGCCTATATGTAAGATAAAGTATGTACGTGCATTCACTATTTCGTAGCATTTTATATAAGAACCAAAACAATAAAATTCATGGATCTGGACCATCAACTTTAGTTTTGACGCAACGCGTAAAAATAGTAGATTTAAATCATATCATGGTGCATGGTATGTTAGCTGTGAGGGTCATTTTCGTCATTTACTCTCTTTCTTAATTATCTAAAACCTCTTTTCATATAATCTTTATACAGATACGCATATACGTATACGTATGCGTACAATTACATGCAACATCTGAATGTATGTAGGACGTTTTGTAAAATGTTATATAGGTACTTACTGGATGTAGGTCTAACGGTGGTTGGGGGCAAGATTGTCCAGTGCGAGGAGTGGTGACACCAATGCCGGAGTCTATTTTGTACATGGCATGGGGTGGCGGGATACCTGAGACTGGTACATGTGGGGTTTGAAATCTCTGAAAATTCATAACATAAAAACGTAAATAAACAAAGAATTTTATAATTTACGTAGGTTGCAAATTAAGAATATAATTATACCAACTTACCGTTTGTGGTAACATTTGTGGGAAGTATGGCGCCTGCAGAAATGAAAAGTACACGACTTAGACGGATAGAGAAAACATGTAGAGAGAAAGACATGCAGATAAATGGAAATAAATTAAACTCACTCTCTGGTGATGATGATGCCAAGATGGTGAAGGAGATGGCGATGGTGGCCAGACATGTGGTGCTGGTGGTGGTGGAGATGGGGCGATATGCTTTGGCCATACAGGCATTAGAGGTCGATCCATGGAGGGATGACCCCATACGTGTAAGGGTCTATAATGAGGCAATGGTGTCATCGGAGGAAACCCCATGGTTGCTGGTGCAACCCAAGGTCCCATGTCCCTCTTGCTTCCTCCTCCTCCTCCTCCTACGGCGGTGGTGCCACCATACATTTGACGTCGCTGGCTCCAACTTGCCGCCTCAGCTTCTCTTGCCAGCAGATGTTTTCGGTGAGACCTATATTTCTGCATGCAACAAATTTCACATACCTCAAAAATTAAACATCTGTCAACGGAAATTAATTATGATATCTTATAATATTATACGATACTTTAAAAAACTAAAGGCGATATCTTATATTCAAAAATTTTGAAAGATGGTGTAATAAGAAACAAAATGGCAGGAATGGCAGGAAACTTCATGTTCTACGAATTTGGTAACTAAAGCCAAAGGTAAACAAACAAAACATTGAATTGAATGCCACGTCTCTGTCGTTGTTTCTTTGTGATAAAAAAGTTGTCTTTTTAGGGTACAAACTACTTTATATCAATCATTTGACTGCATAGTCCTAATTTTCTTTATGAAACTTTGCATCATTGCACGATAAGCTTGCATGTGAACAATTTTAGCCATATTCATTTTGTGGAATGATGTGATCTTTCATACTTTTAATCCAATTAATTTAAGTAGTTTAATTGTTTACCACATTTGCATTTGAAGGATACGATTTAGCAGTGATAGGTAAAGATTTAAATTATATCGATACATTTGTTTTCAGCTATATACACAAATACAATATATATGGTATTTAACTATTTATATATTCATAATTAATAATCACCTCAGTTAAAGTAATACGTACATCTGTCGAAATTTAATGAGTATAATTACTAATCTTAGCATGCTTGTCACTGGTATAAGTGGTTCTTCGTTTGTCGGGGATCGATATTAGTTGATTCTCAAAAGATAGTCAATAATAATGTATTGATAAGATTTTGAGAGAATATATATAAAATTATCAGATTAAATAGTTAAACTGTGCCACTGAAAGACTGAAAATACTATAACATTTTGGTTTAGTTTTACTAATTTCAATCGTATGATGCTGAGATAGTCAACGTTATATCGTATTATATATGATCGGGAGTTGTAAATACCATCAATTGCCTACAGTAGAAATACTCGCTAAAATTATCGATTACACGAGTAATGTTATATTGTTATAGCCTCCAATAAAAAAATCACCACATTCGTACATAACGGTTTATTAAATAAAAAACTAACTACGAATGATAAAAAAGAAGTATTTAAAGAGTAATTGAGTTAATTAATATCATTCGTAACATTGGTTAATATGTATATATATACCTGAAGATGGCTAGCAATGTTATGACGAGTGAGACAGCCGATGCCCATAATCTCAAGAATTCTTGAAGGAACCGCCTTATCCACCCCCAACTGCTCCACCGCTTGCACGAATCTCCGGTGTAGCTCCGGCGTCCAGTCAACCTATACACCATCCATACGTATTACTTACATGTAACGCTAGCTGATAAGTTTATTAAGTTTTTCGAGAAATAACCATTTAATGAAATGGAGCCGAGATGGCACTAAATAGTCCAGCTAATGAGACTCAAGTTATATAAGTTGAGTAATAGTTTGGATTTATGGATATGTATCCAGTATGGCCATTGGGATCTGTGAATTGGCCATAGATTTTCCTTGAGATGATACCCGTGAAGAGAGTTAATTGGCAACCCGTGAAACTAATACTTAAAAGTTTTTTATTCGGTTTGGTAGTTTTCGTGGGTTCTAAATAAGTAAAGTTGATTGGAATACCTTCATATTATAATCATATAAGAATATATATATATATATAGATTTTAGATTGGAACTAGTTACTATTTCTACTAACCTCAACATTTTTTTGTATACTAATATATTTTCTGTTTGAAACCCTAATCTCAAGAAGTCTTTATTTAATCGTATCGCTCTATCTTTTAATATATTCGTTATTTAGCTGTTTAAATATAGAAAAAACCGTGATTATAGTTCATGAATTTAATACTGCTTGTACCCTAACCCTAACATTAATAGTTTTTTTTGAGGCATAACTATGCAAGCAGGTGTTTTTGTTTACCTTCACTTTCCTCTTTCCTTGACAAGAGTTCTTGGATTTGTCGGATGAAGATTTCCGTCCTCTATCGGCATCTTTTTCTTTATGAGCTGGGTTCGTAGCTCCACCTTCATTTCTTCGATCTCTTTTGCTCACAACTTCTTCTTTTCTTGATATCAAATCCTCAGCTTTCTGATCACTGGAGGAGAAGGAATTCATACTGTTGTTATTAAACTGATCAGATGAATCTTCTCCGCCACTAAGAGAGAATTCTCCGGCCATGAGTTCTGGGTCCATTTCCAAATCAGGCAGCATGTCCCGATCATCCATCCCCACAAATAGATCATCAAAATCAATACTCTCCAGCAAATTATCATCTGAGAAGTCAGGGAAGTCATCGCCAACAGAAAACCCGACCATCTCACCTCCAAGATCTCTCCCATCTCTGCCGGTGTTGTTTTCTAGTGGTGACACAACAGCTAACATTACAACACCGTTAAACTGATGAGACTGTGTATTATACAAACACACAAAATCACACTATAGTGGTGCAGTACGTGTCTATAGGATGATTATTATTTGCATGAAAAGGGCATTCCGGGAAAGAATTAAAGCAGAGTTTGAATTCTCCGATTGAAGGCAAAAGAGACAACTTGAGATAAATAATGGGATTGATATGAATTGTTTGTTTATTGCAGTGTGAGGGAGTGGTGAGGTTGGATCTCAACCACAACAAATTTGAGTTGAGTCATTGTGGAGGGGTCTTGTTTCTTTGTATTCATGTATATGTTTTTGGATTTTTTTTCTTATTATATCATATCTCTATACAGACATATATAGTAGTAAAATATAATGCAGAGGGTGTGTGGTTTGTGGGTGTGGTTTTTTGGGGAGCTTCAAGAAATATTTGCGCAATATGCATATAGGTGCACTCGTGAGTTGTTTTAATATTTTCTTCGACTTTTATATATATATATATATATATATATATATATATATATATATATATATATATATATATATATATATATATATATATATATATATATATATATATATATATATATATATAAAAGACGAGCATAATTTTGTGAGATAATGAGATTAAATTTTTTTAATGAAATATTTTAATATTTTGTTCATAAAAATAGAATATTCAATATATTCTAATATATATGTTTTAGAATATTTTAATATAAAATATGTTATTGTTTTAGAGTATTAGAATATTACATATATTTAATTTTTATGAACATTAGAATATTAAAATATTTTACTGGAAAAACATGATCTTACGGTCTCACAAAATTAGACCGTCTCAAATGAACTTATCCCTATATATTGTTAACGTATCCCTCAGGGAGAACGTCAAAAAAAAGAGAAGTCAAACTAACATCGGGCTTGGCCTGGTGAGAACTTTGTTTCCTATAAATAGCATTTCTACCTCGCAACTTTGCAAATCAAAACTTTGTTTCCTATAAATAGCATTTCTATCTCGCAACACCTATCATAATGATTATGCTCCCACTAGCCCAATAATTATGTCCTTACTAGCATAACACTTATGCTCCCACTAGCTTTGACATGTACCCAAAAATCAGTTAGATTTCTAGAAATCAATACTTATTGACTTTCTTACCAAAGTTCATATTTCTGATACAAGATGCTTCGATAATACTTTTATCTAGGCTTCACAAACTCATACACCTTTCCTTAGATAGCTCAAATGTATGTCTAAACTATTTCAGAACTTACAACAGTAAGTCCCGAATGTTCAGACTATTTGCCCTTTCTCATAATTCGAACTATGAAGAGGGATGTCGTAATCATAATCGAATTTGAGAACGCAATTAGCACAACTGCTAACTCCTTAAAATCCACTTAGTGAAAGCGTTTTCTCACAATCATTTTCATGAATTGGAGAGAAACCTTTTGCCACTCAGATTTTATGGTATATGTATTCCTATCCATGTGAATTTGTCATAACAGTAATCACAAGACAAGGTTTGTGATAAATCTAAACTCATATGGACTGAACTTGTTCAATCTTAATTTCTTGGCACTTCGTAGTATAGGGCCTACCATATATAGCTTCCAGGTTGTTGAACAGCTCACCTATACTGGTCAATGAACTTTCATAGATCAAGGTGCCTTTCCTTATGCAAACAATTGAGAACTCTTAGAATTCACATGCATAGTCAACTTTAACTGGAATGACACAGAAACAAGAATTTGTCAACACGATAGGTTACAACCCTCAAGTCGTGTGCTAGTGTTGAACAAAAGGTTTATACTTGATTATTTCTTGAAACTTTCAAAGACCTTTAAGAATCCCACTGACCTCTTGACATATAAGATTCTCTGTCGAGAAATGTTCCTCGACAAACAAATATTCAAGTGTTTGTACGGATTCTTATCAAGAAAACACTTCATATAATTGGTCTTAGTTGGTCTTTGTCTTATCCAAGACATCACAACTACCAATTTCAAATGTGCAAGAGTAAGAAACATTTCTACTCCACATTTCATGAGGTCTTATAAACTTTCTTAAAGATGTGTCACTCAAGGCATAATCTTGGAGTTCGAATCTAAGACTTAATTTTGGAACGATGTATGATTCAGCTTTTGATTTAACCATTTCAACAATTTCCCGATACCTCTTCTTGGTCATATAAATGCACCTAGGTGTCCTTAGAGGATCAATTGTGACACAGTTTCATAATCACTAAGACGAACATAAAACACGATACTTAAGTATTCTCATTTCTTTTCAGATTTGAGAAACTTTTATCTTTATGCCTAAATGATTATTCTTATTCGTTCTGTCATACATTGAAACTTTTCAAATGATTCAGAATTACACTTAATCTTATAAGTATAACCATGTTTCCTAAACTTTTAGTAAATCACGACGAATTGTCTTATCGTTCTTTGTGGCGGACTTGACCAGTGCACATCAATGTGTACCAGATCTTACAGTCCTTCACTTGACTCACATACATATGCGAACAAGGAATTAGTCCCAATTTTCCCAAGTACCAAGATTTTCATACATCATATAATTCAAATCACATGATTCCAATTTTCTGTCCAATTGAAACTTGGGCGATGAGAATCTTTCCTTACTAACAAAATTACGACACTAATATAATCAATTTAACTAAGAATCAAACATTTTCTACATTGCTATTAATAGAAACATATAAACAACAATTTTCATAAATTCCATTGCAAGGAAACATAAAATAAGATAAAATCAAATTTTTATTTATTTATTAAGTTGCGGAAAAACATGTCCTTACAATGCAAATACTTATGAAAACTATGTAACTAATATTCCTAAGCAATCTATCATAACTCCTAAGTAGCTCAAAAAATCCGGTCATCAAACAATGCGATCGAAATCCATCTCTTCGCGACCAGACTCAACTTACTCTTCCTTTAGGCGTTGTTTCTTTTCTTCTATCCTAAAAAAACATCAAAATGCAATCTTATCACATCATGTATTAAGAATCTATAAATAGGAACTTAATAGAGTTAGATAGTGAGCTTACCTGAAGTAGAGTCATACATTTTGACTTTATCATCCTTGCGATCCTTTAGGTAGATACAGCAGCTTCGCATCCAATGCCCCTTCTCTTGGAAATAGAAAAAACAGACTCATTCAGAATGGTGCATGGGACTATCTTAGACTCCTCCTTTCTCTTTACCATTTGGTCAAACGGTTTGACCATGACCGATACCTTTCCATTGGGAAGAGAATACTTTTTTGGACTTCCAATGTTTCCATTGTCAATGTTGATGGAAGTTCGGGAAGTTGATCTTCCAATCAAATTTCCTTTACAAGTATGCCAAATCATTGTTGATTTAGTAGCAATAAGCAAATAGGTTAGATCAATAAGGGTCACGTCGTGATCTGCCATATAGTAGTCCTTAACGAACTGACTATACGAATCGGGAAGTGACTGAAGAACCAAGTCAACAACCAACTTCCTCGGGAAAACGACACCCAACATCCCTAGTCTATCAATGTGCGACTTCAACTCCAAGACGTGTGCACTTACAGACCTTTCATCTTGGTGTTTGCTTGCCAATAGGGCTTGAGTGACCTTGAACTTTTCAAGTAGATGAACACGTAGGTCGGGGAGAACTATTGGAGGAGGTGGAGGAAGTGAAGAAGGATTTCCATTTCCATGATCCAATCGTGGAACATCATCTTCATGTGGAAAGCTTTTTCCAAAAGATTCGGGAAGACCATAGTTGTTAGAATCAGACATATACAAAACGGGAGAAAATTCAAGTTAGTTGATTAAATCCTTAATATATCACCTAAATGAAATATCAAGGCTAGGACCCAACACAATAATTTACAATTCGGAAGAGGGATGTCGTAATCCAATTGCAAACTATTTGTTGGTAGGTAAGTGACGATTTACCAATTCCACCACGAAAAAAGAAAAAGAATATTAAGTTTTAGATGAATTGAAAGTCCTAGATCTTTTGAGATTTATTGAACTTTTCAATGGCATGTTTAATCTCGATTATGCCCTTCAAGTTTGTGACTAGGATACCGATGATCACAAATAAGGTGTGAATAACCATGCAAATTAGCTTGATACTCTCAAAGACATTTATCACCTAATCAATGTGGCGGTTAACCACATACGCTCTATTGATCTATTATAATCTACGAGCTACCCATTTCCATCCTACATTAGTCCCATATTAGTGTGCCGGTTAACCACACACGCTCCACTAACGACCAATAAGGTGCAATGTGAAATTTCATAGATTAGCATCAAATTCACATTTTTCCTAAAGTAACGAAGATTTGGGAATTTATAATAGTGTTTAGTCACTTCGTATTTCACTATACTTATAATGGAATTTTGTGTCTTATCCTACCCGTTCGGCTAACGACCCTCCACTAGTCAAGAGTGTGGTGGGTAAGATTGGATACCCAATGGCGGTTATTTTACAGGTCGCTTCCTTAAACACCCCTTATAGACTAGCTTAATGAATTAGCCTACTAACGGTAAGGCTTACTTTTACTTATACATATATAATATATTAAACTTTTAATTTTATATAGTATAAAGGTGTATTTTACACATTTAAAATACTATGTGGTTTAATCTATTAATAAATTAGACTTTTAATTTAATTAATTTTAAACCATGTCATTATGGATTTATTAATTCTGTCTTTTAGTTAAACACTTAATTAATTTAATAAAACCATAAGGGTGTAATTTGAACTATTCAAAATACTTGGGTTTTAGAATTTAATATTTCAAAATTAAAACTTTTAATTAAATTTAAATTCCAAAACTTGAGGGCAAATTTTGAAACTTTTTCAATTCCTTTTAGATCAAATTTGAAAACATTTAAATCAATCATAATTCAAATCAAATTTGACCTAATCCAATATTATATGGTAAGATAATTCAAATCAAATTCTACAAATAATTAATTTATCATATAACTATGTAATTATCTTAAAATTGATAATTATCTTGCAATTAGATGAGGATAATCATTACCATATTATAAAATTTGAATTTTAACAGTTAAAACAACTTATGGTGATTATCCTAGTCTAATTTTAGCCAAAAATCAGAAAAATATGCCATCAGTACCAAGTTCACGTCGTGAGGACCCACCACCTCGTGGTGATCAGGAAGAAAGCAAAAACGAAAATTTTCTAGCTTTGAACAATTCATATTAGTATCACATATAACAGAAAAAACAACTTAGGCTCTGATACCACTGATGGGTTTTGAGCATAACATCATTCCTATGGTGTACATGCAACCCTAATTGCTTTGGATCTAGGTTTTTCTCAAGTTATACATTCAAATAATCATCCAAAGAATAAACCCTAATATTAGCATACATAATTTCGAAATCCATATGTAAAATAGGGTTTGGAACATTACCTCACTTGTAATGTAGCAATACCAAGAACTCATTGACCTTTGAAAGTTTAGTGTCCCAAGTGTTGCACATCTAATGGAGTCACAAACACTCAATCCAAAGGAAGACTTGGAGAGATGAGATTTTCGGCCACTTTAGGGTTTCATAAAGCACGGGACAAAAATCCTTAATATTGGGGTCTATTTACTTGTGGCTGCTAGGGATTTAGGTGGAAATCGTAATATGACTGCTTAGGTGTTAAGAAGCCCATGGACACCTTCTAGAATACCCCTTGGATGAATTCTTTATGGGCTTCCCATAGAATTCGTCCAACCTTATTCTAAGGCGATCCATCAGCCCTATTGCAACTATCAGTGATTTGCAATATCAGTCCCGAATTATTTAATCAATCTCTTTTGACCACTAAATTAATTCCAAATTAATTTCTGATCAATACTACATAAATAATATGATTTTCAAATAATATATTAATAAAACCATTTTGAGTACCAATTTATTATTCATATAACAAATGCTACTCTCTCTCTCTCTCTCTTTCTCTCTCTCTTTCTCTCTCTCTCTCTCTCTCTCTCTCTCTCTCTTTTTCTCTCCACTTGTCATCCTATCAAGTTGCATGAGTGAAGGCAACCCAAGAGGACCATGCTCATAATCAAATCAAGTACATACCAAAATAGTTATGAGCTTAGACACCTAATCCAACAGGTGCAAGATTGAGCACCGCCTACAGTCAAGAAGTCCAAGAGTTAGATACTCATTCGAAGGAACATAGAAGTTATAGTTATTACCTAGGGTGAAGAGATAACGTATGGAGTCATTATAGACGCCATGCTTTGTTCATGATTTCGGGACGTAATCATCCTAAGGGGGAGATAATTTAAACGCCCGCAGATTCGGGCTAGTCAATTTAGAGACAATAAGTGTCAAAAATTACTTTTAGATAGAAGAGTATTTAGAATAAATGATCTTAACTAAGTTATATTATATGTCACACGCGTTTAGTACATATAAAGAACGCTGAAATCCGAGTTATATTGAAGAAGTTATGACCTGTCGAAGTTTTACGGCAAAACCGACACGACACCGAGAATCTTAAAAAGCGAGTTTGCGATAAAATAGTTTTTATCCTTAGCGGTCTAAAAAAAATTGTAGTAATATGTTAAATTGAGAATGAGCATAAAAAGAACATTCAAATCTAACTTTGTATGAGGAAGTTATCATTTTTTTTAAGATTTAGCAGAACAGTGCACATCCCATAATTCAAATTTTAGATCGATCAATTTTTATCCGACGCAACCTAAATGAAAATTGAATATCTCATTAATAGGAGTTCAACAATAAAAAGACAGTAAAAAACGGAGTCCGTATGTTGAAGTTATGAATCTTACACGGTCGTTAAGCAGTGTAATCATCTCATACTGTTACGTTTAAAATTGGTCGAGAATTAGTTGATGAAGTCAAAAGCAAAGTTGTAGATCTTGTCAATACATACATGTGGATATAAATAACGTCAAAAATGGAGCTCGTATGCGAAAGTTACGAAATATAGAATTCGGAATGATGCTGCTACTCTAGTACTTCCCAAGTGCTAAGAGGCGAGTCCCGGAGTGCCAGAAGGTTCCGAGAAGAAGAGATTTTAGCTCGGTAGATCTTCCCGCGCCGAGCCTAGTTCCTATCCAAACCTCTCGGTAAGTGAGTTATGTTTACCCTACTTTAAGTATAACTTATGTTTAAGTTCAATATCGTTATTATGAACATATAAACAATAAATATATTATAAAATATAATATATAAAGTGTTATTAAAATATCTTTTAACTACTTGCGGTACAGGGAATCTATTTTGAAGGGCCGCATAGGGTTGTTGGATTTTAGAAGTGCTATAATGCTAAAATGGTCCTGCCCTCCGGTGTGTCCTGTCTGGCCCCTCTCTTTACATAGTGGTTGAAAAGTATTGTTTAACACTTAGTAAACAATATCGCTCGTAAACAGCCGTGATAAATATTAGACTAAAATTTAGCGGTACTGATACTAGGTTTCATCGAAGGAGAATAGAATTGTTAAAAGCCAAGCGCTGACCGAGTTGGGAATCATCGCTTTAACAAGTGAGTGCATAGTCTCTTTCGTGAACATGATTTTAATACAAGTATTGATTAAAGTATTAAATATATGTTTGTGTGTGAAATATTTGTTATAGCCTGAAATACACGTTAAAGAGAATATTTGATAACATATGATGATTTAGGATACCAAACAAACCTAAATTAATTGAGATGGATCTCCGGTAATATCTACTTATGAGTGTGGGTGAGATATACATGGAGAGTCGAACTTTAAGATTTTTCATTGATCCAAGAGCATGGATTAGACATAGTCATTTGTGCTTAGTGCGAGAGTATGGAGAGGACATGAGTTATTTGTCATTAATCCGGGAGTACGGACTAGACATAGTCAATTGTATCTAGTATGAGAATATGGATTAGGTAAAGAGGTTAATTTTAGATCCGCCAGCATAGATCGTGTCGTTGTGCGGATCGATGGGATGGGGTAAAATTGCTTTTATATATATATATATATATATATATATATATATATATATATATATATATATATATATATATATATATATATATATATATATGGGAAAAATGAATATACCTTTAAAGGTATATAAGCTTAGGTACCCAAATCACCATACTACGTCATTTTGTATCATATATGTACATTGTAATTGTCTAATATTCTTATAATTCAACTTCTAACTTGATTTTATTAAAAGATTTTTATAAATTTCACATTTATTTTCCTCTTACATAATTTTCATTTTCAACTATAATATATATAGTGTAGTAGATGTTCGTCAAAAAAATGTGATGTAAAAGAAAGATAATAATGAAATTTTGAAAATCTTGAAAGTAATTCAAGTTAATGATTGAAGTTGAAGAACATTATAATAAATATATCAAACAAAACGACGTATTATGGTGATTTTGGGTACCTAAGTTTATATATCCTTAAGGGTATATTCACTTTTCTCATATATATATATATATATATATATATATATATATATATATATATATATATATATATATATATATATATATATATATATATATATATATATATATATATATATATATATATATATATATTACGCGAAAACTAACATGACATGACACTAGAATATTTAGAGTTTATCTTTTATTTTTACATGGTCCTATATATTAATTACGCGAAAAGTAACATAACATGACACTAGAAAAGAGAGAAATAATGGATGCGACTTAAATTGATTATTTGAATGGACAGCAAGTTCATAATTGTGATATATATCTGTTGGTACACTAAAACATGACAACGATGTTGGGGTTAGCATCGACTCATTTCACCGAAAACTGATTAATTCTTTTTTCATTTACTTCAAGTTTCATTAGAATGTTCTTGAGGGTTTTGCTTCATCGAAATATGATGAAATAAAATTACGAATTTGGTTTTATTATTGAGTATATTAATTTATGTTTAAGTCTATTTATAGTTTAAAAAATCATTGTTTTGTGTCATTCATTGAAAAACCAATTCTATAAACATTATTGTTATATTAAAAATTCCGTAAAAATATCACTAAATAACCTCATTGATACTCATGTGACATTCATCGAACAAAAAGTTTCATCAAAATCATTAGTTTTAATATTCCGAATAGAAATCGTTATGACGTGATTTTTAATTTTATTTTAATATATTATAATCATTAATTAGAGTAAATTACATAAATTGTCTCTATGGTTTGAGGTTGTTTGCATGTTTAGTTTCTATTTTTTTATTTATTTAAACCAGATAATATTTATAATTTATTTTTGTTGTCTCTTACTATTTTACCTTTGATAATATATTTTTAGTGTATTTATTATTTATACTATTAAATAAACACATTTCATCTTAGGGATGTTATTCGGGCCGGAACCGAACCGAACCGACCCGAACCCGAATAAACCGAAAATCGAATAAGGATAATTGTATGAACCGAAAACCAAACCAAATAAGCAATAGGGGTTCGGTTCGGTTCGGGTATTATTCGGTTCGATTCGGTTCCGACCCGAATAACCCAAATAACATGTACAAGATGATTAAGGAGCCGAATAACCCGAATAACCCAAATAACATTTACAATGTGATTACAAATATTGTATTTTGTATGACTTTTGTAGCTTATGATAAACACGAATTAACTATTCTTGATATATAAAATGTAAACTCCAACCACCACAATCTTAAGATATAGTTATTAAGCAACATATTAAACACTAAACATTAAACATCCAAAACACCTAAAAAAACTATCTATAAGTATATAAGTTAAACATTAAACATTACGTGAGTATTTTGGGTAACGATTGATATAACATAAGACCGAATAAGTAATCGTGTAGATGGAAAAAAAATGTGACTTTTCATATTCAGTTCGGTCCATTTGGACCGAATAAGCCCTTATTCGGGTAACCCGGACCGAATAACCCGAAAACCGAATAAACCTTATTTAATTACCCGAAAACCGAATCGAATTGCTTATTCGGGTCTAATTCGGTTCGGTTCGGTTCGGGTTTTCGGGCCAAATTCTCATCCCTACCTCATCTCAACCTAGACCCCACTCTAAACCAACGTACTCTCTTTCACCTTTGATAATATATTTTTTAGTGTATTTATAATTTGTTGTGTTGATTTATATTTAACGGCATGATGAAAGGGAAAAAAGGCACATAAAATTGTTGGTGGTTTTTAGGGAATAGCAGTAGAAGGATTCTCCGGTGGTGGTACACGGTGGTAGAATCATTCAATTTTATCATTGAAAAATTTTGTCTACACAATTTGCCTGTAAATTTTCTTTTCCAAATTTGATTGTTTTGTACTAAATTTCTCATTTATACTTTTTATTCCCGGTGCTAGTTAAAGAACTTCCTTGTTGCTAAAAGAATTATATCACCTTTATTGGATTAGTCGGGTTTTAGTTGTGCGATGGACCAAGTACATATACCTACATGCCATTCCAACATATACATACAAAAGAATGGCGTTTGTGTGTGATATTTCACTATAATCTACCACTTAATTTCAACATCATCTTATTATGTGTCTCATATGTCTCGTATGATCAAAGCAACTTAATTTGTTGGCTCATCAATTTCTATAAAATCAACATTGACACCTTTATTATGACAAGTATCATCATTCCCATCATCGTTACATGTAACATTATCAACATCACCAAGGTTTTGTTGAAAATAAGCTAGACTTCAGGGTGGGGGGGGGGGGGGGGTATTATGTAATATTATGGTAGACAGGCAGTTACAAAATGGAATTGTACCCTTTAAGGGGTGCCATTAATGGGTATCTTAAAGATGCGTCTTCTGAAAGGGTTCAACGGTTCATAAAGGGGTTGCATTGGTTGGCTAATAACCATCATTAACTGTCATCATGTCTAGTATAAGTATGTATGCATTGTGTCTATAACATGTTGATTTGTTGATTGTGAGAAAAATAAAAAGTTTACATTTTCTACACTAGAATCTATCCTTCTCTCTTCATGTTTTCAATGTCTTTGTCCAACATAGTGGTATCAGAGCCATGATGATTCAAAGACTAAAAGGTGAAGAAATGGAGAAAGACATTAGGACTAGAAAACATTGAAGAAAAATAGAAAATAGGAGGACAAGAGAAAAGGATGTGAAGGGATCTTTAGTGATATTTGAATATTGGAGTTAATGAAGAAGATGATGGCGTGAAGAAGGATTTATGTTGATGCTATTTTCATCCATGAATTCTAAAGTCTTTTGTTATCGATTCTGAGATAATTGAAGACATTGGAATGAAAAAAATAGGAAAATATGTTCAGAGGAAAAGGGTTCTCTTTGACTTGTTTTTTCATATTAAATTATAAAGGACAAGAGAAAGACGACATAGTTGAATATATTGGTGGTTGGTGTTGGGTTTTGAGCATTTTTACATTCCTATGTGATCATTCCAACCTAATTGCTTTGGATCTAAGTTTTTCACTAATTGAACATGCAAATTTGAATACCAAAGCAATAACCCTAAATCTAGCATACAATTTCCAAATTCATACAAAAAATTAGGGTTAGAAGATTACTTCACTAGTTATATAGTAATAATAAGTCAATCTTGATAATCCTTGACTCTTGAAAGCTTAGTGCCTCAAATGTTACACCTCAATGCAACAAGATGAGAGGAGAGACAAGGAAAAACAGCTAGGGTTATGTATCTTATGCATAGGGCGAAAATCCCATGTGGTGGGGCTCCTTATATAGTTGTGGGTTGCTAGGGTTTCTGGAGGAAATCCTAATTCCTTGCTTAAGGCTTAAGCAACCTATGGACCTCTTACCAGTAGGCCTTGGATGAAATCTATAGGGCCTCCCTATAGGATTTCGTCCACTCCTAATTAAGGAGTCCAATAGCCCAGTTTCACAACTATCAATGATTTGCAAAACAACCCCTCCATTATTAATCAGTTCCTTTAATCCCAAAATTAATTTCTTATTAATCACTAATTAATAATATGATTTCCAAATATTATATTAAACTTGTAATATATTAATAAAATCATTTTGAGTACAAATTTATTATTTCAAATAATAAATTATACTCTCTCTCTCTCTCTCTCCAAAAGGACCGTGCAACAATCAAATCAAGTACATACCAATTATAGTTATGGGCTTAGACACCTAATCCAACAGTGTCCCATTTGGATAAGTCTAATAACTATAATTGCAAGTATGACTTCAAAATTTTACTAGCAATCGTAGCTTTCAAAAGCCGTTGTTGAACTCTAATCTAATCAATGACGCGTCCTTTATATAAGTGATCAAATATCCCACTATTCTATAAGATATCCTATAGACATGATACATGGATTATAATCAATCTCTGTCCAAAATTTGTTTCCCGATTTCTGATTTATGACGAATGACTAATTGAACAAATCAAATCAGTCTAGGCATGGCCAAGCGCTTCAGATGTTATCAATAAATCATCAAGGGGCCCACATATATCGCTTTTATCCCATTTAGTGTAGAAGGAGCGGATAAACTTCGAATCATATACTTGCACTATTTACTCATCAAATCACACACAACAATACATTTTATAACATCAAGTTACTGATGCGTTTACATATTATTAATGCACAACCGACTCATAAACAACAACTCATATGTCTTCATTTCAAGAATATAAGATATTCTTTTCTCAAAAATTACCCATGATAAAAATCCATGAAGTAACTCTAAGCGTGGGTCAATCCAATACTCAAATTTCTATTTCAGAAGTACTCATGAACGTTGTAGCAAACATTTGTAGTGTCTAAACACTTAGACAATCTACAAGCCAATTCATGACAGTCTTGAAGCATTTTGAGCATTCTAACACTCCTAAGGTGTACATGTAACCCTAGAAACCTTGGATCTATGTTTTACTAAGATACATTCAAATTTGATTTTTCCAAGGTTCTTAACCTAACTAGCATGGAATGAGGAATTTGAAACATAAAATCTAGTAGAAGAACTTACCTTTCTTGTTGCTTGGATTCCTTAAGAACTTTGTGATCCTAGCACCCCAAATGTGATGCCTCAAGTGTTTCACACAACACCACAACTCTTAGAATAACTTTGCGAGAAGTACACACACACACACTCAAAATCGGCTAGCCCTTTTTTTCTTCACTTAGTGCCGATTTTGGTAGCTCATGGAGTCTTTATATAGTGTGTCACAAGTAGGCTTATACCATGTAAACCCTAATTGACATGAATTTTCATTTCCTCCATGATCCGTGGGTTTTAACCTCCATGGAGCATCCATGGAGTACCCAATGGATTTTAGCCCAATCCAATAAACCATGGATCATTAGCCCACTATATAAGAATAGATGATTTACACAATCAACCCCATATATTTAGTTAGTCTCTTTTTTATCACAAAATTAATTCCAAATTAATTCTTGATACTAATTAAATAATATTATTAATATATTAGAACTTATAATATATTAATAAACCATAAGTGTCATTTTCTCATTTTGTATATCCAAGTGTTATGATGCCATGAAACCCAAATAGACCATGCCAACCAGGTCAAGTACATACCGGAAATAGTTATAAACTTATACACCTAATCCAACAGTATCCCACTTTGATAAGTCTAATAACTATAACTGCAAGTATGAATTTAGGAACCCATCAGCAATCGTAGCTCTTTCAAAGTCTCGCACAACTAAGATGACATGCCATTTAAGATAATTGGTCATATAATTCTCTGCTCTCAAGATATCAGTCGGACAAATACATGGAATAATGTCGTACTTATTGTCCAGTAGTTTATTTCTCGATTTCCGATTTGTTTGACATAGAACTAAATCGAACACATCAATTTAGTTCTGAACGGGCCTAGTACATAGGTCAAATCAAAATCATCAAGGGGCCCAGATATCGCTTTTAATCCTCCAAGAACTGAAAGGATATGCTAAAATTCGACTCATATGCTTGTTCTACTACTTGTTGAATCATACACAAAGGCATGTTTAATAACATCGAGTTACCAATGCATTTTCGTACAATCAATGTATAACCAACTCATAGTCAACAACTCATATCTCTAGGTTTGAAGACTTATATGATATAACCGTCTCACGATCACTCGAGATAAATTCCATGAAGTGATACAAGTGAGCGTGGGTTGAATCCAATACTCGAATCTCTATTTTAGGAGTACTCATGAACACTGCAGCCCCTTTGTCCTAGACAAACTGTAGACCCTTCATGACAGTCTTGCCTCATTACCTACTTCCAAAGTATGATTGACTGTGGATGGTTTGAATAATATGATATACCATAACATAATTATACTGGAAGTCAAAACATGCAAAAATGAAATGATAGTAAACGATTGACAGAAGATAGCAACACTTTACTTATAAATAAACAACTTTTATTTATCATCAAATGTCAATTACGCTTTACAAATTTCAAAAGTGATCTAATTTCTAAAACTAATATCATTCTTTAGCCCAATGCGCCTAACATGCTAAAGATGCTTAACCCTCTCTAGTCCCTTCGTGAGGGGATCTGCTGGGTTATCATCCGATGATACCATCTTGGCCATGAGGAGTCCTTCTTCTATTCGATGTCTAATGAAATGGTATTTTCTATCGATGTGTCTGGATCTCCCGTGATCTGTTGGTTCCTTGGCTAAGGAAATTCCACTTTCACTATCACAGAAAATCTCTATAGGCTCCTTTATAGCTGGTACTACTCCAAGGTCTCCAATGAATTTCTTCAGCAATATGGCCTCCTTTTCTGCCTCGCTAGCTACTATGTACTCTGATTCGCAAGTTGAATCAGCCACTGTCTCCTACTTGGGACTTTTCCAAGTAATTGCTCCTCCATTTAAGGTAACGACCCAGCCTGATTGAGAGTGGAAATTGTCCCTATCAGTCTGGAAGCTAGTATCACTATACCCTACTAGTCTTAAGTCATCACTCCCACCAAGGGTAAGGACCCAGTCCTTAGTCCTCACCAGGTACTTGAGAATGTTCTTTACCGCAGTCTAGTGAGCCTTGCCAGGGTTCCCTGATATCTGCTGACCATGCTCAAAGCAAAGGCCGAATTAGGACGAGCACAAGTCATAGTAT